>NW_016807906.1:887320-985664 GCF_001698545.2 Rhinopithecus bieti
GCTGTGGGTTTGTCATAAATAGCTCTTATTATTTTGAGATACGTTCCATCAATACCGAATTTATTGAGAGTTTTTAGCATGAACGGCTGTTGAATTTTGTCAAAGGCCTTTTCTGCATCTTTTGAGATAATCATGTGGTTTTTGTCTTTGGTTCTGTTTATATGCTGGATTATATTTATTGATTTGTGTATGTTGAACCAGCCTTGCATCCCAGGATGAAGCCCACAGGCCCAACTTCTTAATATTATCACATTGGCAACACCTGAATTTTGGAAGGGACACATTCAAACCAAAGCATTCCACCACTCCAACCCTGGCACCCCAAATTCATGTCCTTCTCACATGCAAAATATGTTCATTCCATCCAAATAGCTCCAAATCTCTGAACTCATTCCAGTATCAACTTAAAAGTCTAAAGCCCACAGACTCATCTGAATCTGGTATGGGTGAGACCCCAGGCAGGAGTCATTCTAAGACAAATTTCCCTCCCTCCCACTGGGAGCATGTGAAATCAAACAAGTTAAATGTTTCCAAAATACTTTGGTGGTACAGGGACAGGGCAGACATTTCCACTCCAAAAGGGAGAAATAGGAAAGAGGAAAAGAATAACAGATCCCAGGTAAGTCCTAAACCTAATAGGGCAAATGTCATTAAATCTTAAGCATTCAATCGTCTTTGATGCTACATTTTGGTATCTGAATTTACTGGGTGAGGGTTGATCCCCCACAGCCCTGGGCAGCCCCATCTCCATGGCTTTGCTGGGCTCAGCCCATGCAGCCGCTCTCAGAGGTTGGAGTTGGGTGCCTGTGGCTGTCCTCAGTTGGCATTGCTTGCTGGTATGAGTTCCAGATTCCAAAGGCTGGAGAACCTGGTGTTCCGACGTCCAAGGGCAGGAGAAGAAGGGTGTCTCAGCCCTGGTAAAGTGAGGGAGAGAACTTTGCTGTTCTTCTGTCTTTTTGTTCCATTCAGGCCTCCAGTCAGTTGGCTGCTACCTGCCCACATCGAAGGCAGATTTCCCCACACTTAGTCCATTGACCCACAGGCCAGTTTCCTCAGGAAACACTCTAGTCCAAAGTCAAACCAGTTGGGTGTCCCTTTCCGCAGAAGAGGAATAGCTCAGTGCCTGCTGCAGCATTCAGAGTAAATGATACTTTATCAGCTTTCTGAGAATTCCTCAATTCAGCCAAGTTGACACCCAAAGTTAACCATCATGATCATTAATTCCATTATGAGGGCTCTGCCATCATGACCTAATCACCTCCCAAAGGCCCCAGCTCCTAATACCATCTCCTTGGGGCTTAAGATTTTAACACATAAATTTTGGAGGTACACAAACATTCAGTCATTTGCAAATGCCTTATGCTTATATATAGCCTTATGCTATTATAAAATTATCAATCCAAAGTAAATTGAAGGACTACGTAACAACAAAGCCACATACCTTCCTACTTCCAACTGACCCTAATTTGAGAAATCTTGAACAGAAGAATTCTAGCATCCTTTACAGTTCTTTTCTTTTAGTTTTGGAGATGGAGTCTCACTCTGTCGCCCAGGCTGGAGTGCTGTGGTATGATCTTGGTTCACTGCAACCTCCACCTTCTGGGTTGAAGTGATTCTCCTGCCTCAGCCTCCTAAGTAGCTGGGATTACTGGTGTCCACCACCACGCCTGGCTAATTTTTGTATTTTCAGTAGAGATGGGGTTTCTCCATGTTTACCAGGCTAGTCTCGAACATCTAACCTCAGATGATCCATCTGCCTCAGCCTCCCAAAGTGCTGGGATTACAGGTATGAGCCACCATGCCTGGCCCCATCCTTTACAGTTCTAACATGTGATGATTTTCTTTTCATTTTAATTGATTAGTTAACGCTTAAGAGACAGGGTCTTGCTATGTTGTCCAGGCTGTAGTTCAGTGGTTATTCAGAGACACAATCATCAGGCACTACAGCCTGGAAATCCTGGGTTCAAGTGATCCCCACATCTCACTCTCCCCAGTAGCTGAGACTGCAGGTTCGGGCCATCATGCCCAACTAACATGTGATGATTTTCTGAGCCTGCAGTGGTGAGAGAGAAGGACCAGCTTGATGCAGCGAGGATAAGAGGGTTAATTGGAAAATAGTTACCTAAAGATCTAAAGTTTGCATGGAAAGCAGCATTTAAAAAAAATAGATAATAAAAATTAGCATTTAACTTACAGAAACTAAAACAAAATAAGGATAGAAAAAAGAAAGCAATTTTACTGCTTTGGTGAAAAGAAATCCTTCTTCAAATTTGAAAACGCTCAACTTTCAATCTTTTCTGACTCACTCGGCCCCATACCTAACAGGCTTAGTTAAAAAGAAATCATAAGAATAGTCAGCCTTTGGACTCTGGAACTCACACCGGCAAGCAATTATGACATTTAGTTTATATTTGAAGATGCTCAGAGTGCTATTTATTTTATTAATCATACATCAGAAGGGAATTCATGTTTACAGCTACTCACCTAGTATTACCAGTGTTATTTTGTGCCTTCCTTTCTGGCACTTTGTGTGTATATATATACACATATATATTATATATATATATACACACACACACAGTCATAGATATATATCTATACATATAGATATATATATATAGATATGAAACTATATATGTATCTTTTTTCTTTTAAATTGAGACAGAGTTTTGCTCTTTGTTGCCCAGGCTGGAGTGCAACCTCCGCCTCCTGGGTTCAAGCGATTCTCCTGTTTCAGCCCCCCAAGTAGCTGGGATTACAAGCACCCGCCACCATGCCCAGCTAATTTTTGTATTTTTAGTAGAGATGGGGTTTCACCATGTTGGCCAGGCTGGTCTCATCAAACTCCTGACCTCAGGTGATCTGCCCACCTCAGCCTCCCAAAGTGCTGGGATTACAGGCATGAGCCACCACGTCCGGCCTATATCTTTTACTTGCTATAATCGTGTATTCTTTTAAAACTTAAGATTGTAAGACGTGTTGTTTCCTGTTGCCACAAAGTGTTAGTTATACTTTTGTTGAGTGTAATAATATATTGCCTGGATATACCACAATCATATAATCATCTTCCTGTCATTTAACCTGTCTCTGTTTATCATGGGAATAAAACAGTTCTGCAATGAACATCTTCATGCATACAGCTTTTATTATCTTGTGAATTAACTTGTTTGGGCTAGATTCCCAGGTAGGAATTTCTGAGTTAAAGGGTGCTATATTTTATTTCAAAAACAGTTTCCAATGATCTAAGTACAGATCTGAAGATAAAGTAGAAAGAAAGGCAGATTTGCAACAGATAGGAGCAAATTTTAAAATCCTGACGGAGAAGCAGGGGCTGTGTCACCCAGGCATAGATGGTCCTCTGAACACAGGGGTGTTTGGTGCTCATCTTTCTAAACCTTTCTTGATGCCCCCAGGCAAAGCTGCTGGGAGCTGAGCAACAAGAGTGATTCAGAAGCACTCTGCTCAGATCCACCGGAGGCAGCAACTCCAGCCGGTGTACAGACATAGTTACCAAGGAGACCTCTGCTTTTCCCCTATTTTCCAGGTTAACAGTCCTGAATCTGAGCTAGATGATTGGATAGAATTAGTTAAACATAGGGAGAAGAAAGAAAATGGCTTTAAAAGACAATTTCACTATTAACCTCAGGAATCAGCACCAAGCGCAACACAGAGAACATTCTGGTCCATTCCTTTTTCTGTGTGACTTCATGGTTTGATCTTTTCTCTGAGATGAATTTATTTCCATGTTTCTTTAATAAAACAGAACCACCAGCATCTTCCATATGCATCCAAAAAATAATCATGGTTGTGTCAAATGTCGCTGCCACACAAGCCCACCGGGGCCCCTGTGGGAAACGCACTGAGGCCTAATAGGACGATTATTATGGCTTTGTAGAAAGTAGAAACAGGGGGTCTTAAGCTCACATGCTCCATCCCCAGCATGACTCCACTGCTGCCAGATTTATTACTGTGGAAGTTTCAGGATCTGGGAACATGTTGCTCCTGGCTACTCACAGAGTGCTCAGAAGCTCCACGGCTTTCTTCTCACTGGATTTCTACATTCCTACCGGCTTTTCTCAGCTTTAAAAGCCGGCCACACAGAGGCTGAGAACTGGGTCCTGAGGTGGGTGGGTCGCTGCTGTTGCTTGGGTATGTCCTTGCAAGACCAGAATTCAGGATGTTGCTGCTTTCTATCAAGTGTGTTGTCTGTAGTTTGCGGTAACAGCCTTCTTTACAGCTTTGGGCTAACAAGACAGAACAGTAGAATTCACCACTTAATGATGCGTGATGCGTAGCACACAAACCGGGTGTGCAAAAATAAATACCTTTTCACGTTTTCTAACTCTGAACTTCTATTCGGTCAGATAAAAAACATAATGATGGTTGTTCTTGGGAGGTTTCCCCTTTCCTTAGCATTGGACTACAATCATGGGGTTTAACAAAGTCCTGTTGCCCATCGGGGGCATCCGTTTGGTCTTTGGACATCAGTACAGGCAGGATGCAGCTGGGATGCCTGGTGACTATCGCTCCCATATCACACCAGAGGAGAGTAATTCCTGTGCATGGGCGTGTGGCCCCATCCTTCTGGACCCCTCATGTGGCCATTTCCTTTCTGGAGTTTATTGACCTCTTTGAGGGGCAGCCTGGGCTTGGTGGGGGGCAGCGGCAGAAGTGGCAGGAGCATTTCTTTTAAGCCTGCATGCTTCTTTCTTCCATTAGGTTTCCTCAAGGTGCTCTGTGAATTCCCTTTCCCTAAGTGTTTAGGGTTTCCTACAAAATAAGGAATCAAGAAGTGAGTTTCTTTTGTCACAGACCCTATTTAGAGCATTAAGCACTAGCTTCTCTCTCTCTCTCGTATTAATATCTTAAAATAGCACACTCTGCCAAATCACTCTTCTTGCAAATCCTTATGTTCACTTAAAGAAAGTGTACTTCTCATCCAGGTTTCCCATCATTTCCCAATAAGGTTGGACCTCTGCCTCTCCTAAATGGAACTCTCTCTCTCTCTCTCTCTCTCTCTTTTATGATTTAGTCCTGTTTATTTTAGAAGCACGAACAGTAGAACTAGAAAAGTGTGTTGAAAATAAGGCACCAGTCCCCTCGACAGGGCCAAATCTGGCACAGGCTCTGTCTGTGCAATCAAGGCTGACTCAGCAGCCTCAATCTGCCTTTTCCTGGGAGGATAGGGTGTGACGACAACCTGCATGCAGGTGAGTCTTCCATAAGGGTGAGGTTGAGGTAAGTTGGCTCTGGGTATCTTTGGATCCATTGCAAAAGGTCAGAGGATCCCCAATACCCTTGGCCAAGAGCATCCCAAGCTGGTTCTGTCTGCGCCCAGGCAAAACCACATTCTGGAGAGGAAGCCATCGTGCCTGGTGGGCACCAGAAAGGGCTCAGATGTTCAAGAACAACTTGCAATGAGGCTTCATGGCCAGCAAGTATCTGCTTCCCCAGCCCAGTCATCTCTGCAGAGCCTTCAAAGAGGGAGCATCCCAGGCAGCCAGACTTTACATGCACATGCACAGCAGCACCCGGCTGTGTAGGAGACATGTTCTCCAGCCACCCTCAGGGTGGAGATGTGAACATGGACACTGGGTAAATATGGGCTTTACAGCAGATGACTGAGACACAGACATAGGAGGAGAGGCAGGCACAGCCACAAGACAGTGACCCAGCTGGGGAGGGGAGGGCTGTTCCAGATGTGAGCAGGGCTCTGTGGCTAGGTGTGAAGGGTATCTTTGAGGGGGATGGGAGCACAGAGAAGTTTGGGTTGTGGGCCAGGAACAGGCATGACAGGCTGGTGATACCACCCAACCTTGAATTATACATGGCCCTTCAAGGAAGTTCCTGACTCTTGGAAAGGCCATCCATGACTGCAAGTCCCTGTGTAAAGTTTCAAATCAAATACAGTAACTTATAAAAACAAAAGTACATCATGACAGCATTGAGCTTTTCCCAGGAATGCAAAGGAAAGAGGCCAATTAAGCCTCTTTTCTTATAAATTACCCAGGCTCAGGTATTTGTTTATAGCAACATTCTTTGAATTACAAAACAAAATCCCAACAGCAAACTGGAGATGTCTTAAATGTTCATCTGTAGAATAATAGATACATGAAGCATGTTACAGACATATAAGAGAGTAGTATGCAGCAGTGAAAATGCATGCGCTAGTGTTATATATATTAATATGCATGATTTCAAAAATGTGTTGAGTCTCTCGGCTCCTTGTGGCCCAAAGGCCTAAGCAGGGTCTGGCGGTCTGGCCTAGGGATATTCCCCGTTGCCCCTTTGGGGCGGGATGGCTGTGGAAGAAGAGGACGAGGTGGAGTGGGTGGTGGAGAGCATCGTGGGGTTCCTGCGAGGCCCAGACTGGTCCATCCCCATCTTGGGCTTTGTGGAACAGAAATGTGAAGTTTTTGATGATGAAGAAGAAAACAAATTGACTTATACAGAGATTCATCAGGAATACAAATAACTAGTTGAAAAGCTGTTAGAAGGTTACCTCAAAGAAATTGGAATTAATGAAGATCAATTTCAAGAAGCATGCACTTCTCCTCTTGCAAAGACCCATACCTCACAGGCCATTTTTCAACCTGTGTTGGCAGCAGCAGATTTTGCTATCTTTAAAGCAATGATGGTCTAGAAAAACATTGAAATGCAGCTGCAAGCCATTCGAATAATTCAGGAGAGAAATGGTGTATTACCTGACTGCTTAACCGATGGCTCTGATGTGGTCAGTGACCTTGAACAGGAAGAGATGAAAATCCTGAGGGAAGGTCTTAGAAAATCAAAAGAAGAATATGACCAGGAAGAAGAAAGGAAGAGGAAAAAACAGTTATCAGAGGCTAAAACAGAAAAGCCCACAGTGCATTCCAGTGAAGCTGCAATAATGAATAATTCCCTAGGGGATGGTGAACATTTTACACACTCACCCTCAGAAGTTAAAGTGCATTTTGCTAATCAGTCAATAGAACCTTTGGGAAGAAAAGTGGAAAGGTCTGAAACTTCCTCCCTGCCACTAAAAGGCCTGAAGATTCCTGGCTTAGAGCATGCAAGCACTGAAGGACCAATAGCAAATTTATCAGTACTTGGAACAGAAGAACTTCGGCAATGAGAACACTATCTCAAGCAGAAGAGAGATAAGTTGATGTCCATGAGAAAGGATACGAGGACTAAGCAGATACAAAATACGGAGCAGAAAGGAAAACCCACTGGGGAGGTAGAGGAAATGACAGAGAAACCAGAAATGACAGCAGAGGAGAAGCAAACATTACTAAAGAGGAGACTGCTTGCAGAGAAACTCAAAGAAGAAGTTATTAATAAGTAATAATTAAGAACAATTTAACAAAATGGAAGTTCAAATTGTCTTAAAAATAAATTATTTAGTCCTTCCAAAAAAAAAATGTGTTGAGTAAGAAAATTTACAGAAGAATACGTATCATCAAGATTTAGTTCTAATAACACATAAAAAAAATACTATATCGTATGGTTTAAATATTTGTACTCACTTAAATGTCTTGTTGAAATGTGATATAGTCAGGCTTTGTGTGTCCCCACCCAAATCTCATCTTGAATTTCAATCTCCATAATCCCCAGTGTCAAGGGAGAAACCAGGTGGAGGCAATTGAATCATGGAGACAGTTTCCCCCATGCTGTTCTTGTGATAGTGAAGGAGTTCTCACAAGATCTGATGGTT
Organism: Rhinopithecus bieti; assembly: GCF_001698545.2. Lineage (NCBI taxonomy): Eukaryota > Metazoa > Chordata > Mammalia > Primates > Cercopithecidae > Rhinopithecus > Rhinopithecus bieti. Next base: position 895,017 of record NW_016807906.1, read on the forward strand.
TTATAAGGGGCTCTTCCCCCTTTGCTCTGCAATTCTCCTTCCTGCTGCCTTGTGAAGAAGGTGCCCTGCTTCCTCTTTGCCTTCTGCCATGATTGTAAGTTTCCTGAGGCCTCCTCAGCCATGCTGAACTGTTAGTCAATTAAACCTCTTTCCTTTATAATTTTCCCAGTCTCTGGCAGTTCTTTATAGCAGCATGAAAACAGACTAATACCAAATGTAATCCCCAATCCTGGAGGTGAGGTCTGCTGGGAGATGTTTGGGTCAGTAGGGTAGATCCCTCATGACTTGATGCTGTTCTTATGCTAGTCAGTGAATTCTCATGAGATGTGGCTTTTAAAAGTGTGGCATCTCCCCAGTACTCTTGCTCCCGCTTTGCCTTTTGCTATGATCGTAAGCTTCCTGAGGTCTCCCCAGAAGCAGATGTTGGCACTAGGCTTCCTGTATAGCCTGAAGAACCATAAGCCAATTAAGCCTCTTTTCTTATAAATTACCCAGTCTCGGTATTTATTTATAGCAATGCAAGAATGGTTTAATACAGAAAATTGGTACCAAGAAGTGGGGCATTACTATTAAGATACCTAATGATGTGGAAGTAGCTTTGGAACTGGGTAATGTTCAGAGGTTGGAAGAGTTTGGAGGACTCAGAAGAAGACAGGAAGATGAGGGAAAATTTGCAACTTCTTAGAGACTGGGTAAATGGTTGTGACCAAAATGCTGATAGTGATATAGTCAGTGAAGTCCAGGCTGCTGAGGTCTGAGATGGAAGTGAGAAACTTATTGGGAACTGGAGCAAAGGTCATGAGTGTTATGCCTTAACAAAGAACTTGGCTGCATTATGTCCATGCCCCAAGGATCTGTGGAAGTTTCAACTTAAGAGTAATAATCTTGAGTATGTGGCAGAAGAAATTTCTAAGCAGCAAAGCATTCAAGATGTGACTAGGTTGTTTCTAATGAACTATGCTCAGATGTGGGAGCAAAGAAATGCCCTAAAGTTGGAACTTAGGGAAACAAAGAATAAAAATTTGGAAAATTTGCCACCTGGACATATGGTACAAAAGAAAAGCCTATTTTCAGAGGAGGAACTCAAGCAGGCTGGGGAGAAACCACTTGCTAGAGACATTTGCATAACTAAAAGGGAGCCAAGTGCTAATATCCAAGACGATAGGAAAAAGGCCTCTAGGGCTTTTCGGAAGTCTCCGAGGCAGCTCCTCTCATCACAGGCCCAGAGGCCCAGGCGGACTGAATGGCTTTTTGGGCCAGGTCCAGGGCCTGTGCAGCCTCAGTACACTGCTTCTCACATTCAGGCCACCCCAGCTTCAGCCTCAGCTCAGAGGACCCCAGTTACAGCTTGGGCTGCCACTTTGGAGAATGCAAGCCATAAGCCTAGGCAGCTTCCATGTGGTGTTAAGCCTGCAGACACACAGAGTGCAAGAGTAAAGGAGGCTTGGCAACCTCTGCCTAGATTTCAGAGGGTGTATGGGAAAGCCTGAATGCTCAGGCAGAAGCCCGCTGCAGGGACAGAGCCCTCATGGAGATACTCTACTAGGGCAGTGCAGATGGGAATTGTGGGATTGGAGCCCCCACAGAGAGTCCCCACTGGGGCACTGCCTAGTGGAGCTGTGACAAGGGGAGGGGTCACCGTCCTTCAGATCCCAGAAGGGTAGATCCACCGGCAGCTTGCATCCTGCACATGGAAAAGTGGCAGGCACTCAATAAGCTGTGAGGGCAGCTTCAGGGGCTGAACCCAGCAAAGCCACAGGGTCAAAGCTCCTCAAGGCCTTGGGAGACCACTCAACATACGACGTGCCCAGAATGTGGGACATGTAGTCAAAAGAGATTATTTTGAAGCTTAAGACTTAGTGACTGCCCTGGTAGGTTCTGAACTTGCATGGGGCCTGTAGCTCCTTTCTTTTGTCTGATTTCTCCTATTTGGGATGGGAATATTTACCCATTGTCTGTACCCTGATTGTATCTTGGAAGTAAATAACTCGTTTTGATTTTATAGGCTCATAGGTGAAAGGAACTCATTCCAGATGAGACTTTGGACTTGGGACTTTTGAGTTAATACTGGAAAGAGTTAAGATTTTGGGGGACAATTGAGAAGGCCTGATTGTATCTTGCAATGTAAGAAGGACATGAGATTTGTTGGGGGAGGGGGCAGAGGCTGAATGATATTGTTTGGATATTTGTCTCCACTGAAATCTCTTGTTGAAATGCAATCCCCAGTGCTGGAGGTGGTGCCTGGTGGGAGGTGTTTTGGTCATGGGGATAGATCCCTCATGGTTTGATGCTGTTCTTAGGCTAGTAAGCAAGTTCTCATGAGATCTGGTTGTTTAAAAACTGTGGCATCTCCCCTGCCACTCTTGCTCCCCTTTTGTCTTCTGCCATGATTGTAAGCTTCCTGAGGCCTCCCCAGAAGCAGATGTTGGCACTGTGCTTCCTGTGCAACCTGTAGAACCATGAGCCAATTAACCTGTTTTTCTTATAAATTATCCAGTCTTGGGTAGTTCTTTATATCGATACAAGAACAGTTTAATTTGCTACATACTACATAGAAATACAAGCATATGTACTAAAGGTATAAAGAAAAGTATGATTATTATAAACCCTAATTTCATGGCGGTGTTTATCTGTTTGTGGGAAGGTCAATATGCAGCCTGGGACTGGGTACCCTGAGGGCTTCCAATGTACTGATAATGTTTTATTTCTTCCATTGGGTGGTGGATGCACAGTAGTTCATTGAATTATTCTATATGCATTGTGTACATTTTAAATATTTCACAATATTTCCAAATAAATATTGAATTAGTTATAAAATGAAAAGCAAAAAGAGGAAGCAATAAAGGGAACTCCGATTTGGATTTATTGTTGATCTATGAAGATGAATTGTGTAAGAATCTTGGCAGAAAGGAAAATTTCTGTTCAGAAAGGAACAGATTCTCGGTGCTGAGCATATATACATATACCCTAGACTTTGAGGAAAGAAATTTTTAAAAAGAAAATACATAAGAGTTACATTGACAGAGACTCAAATTTAAATTATAAGTATTCGAGTCCAAGGGATGTAAAATCCAACCAAGTGGCTGACACACAGCCATTCTCCAATGCCCCTAACAACACCTGGGGATTTGTGCAGATCTTAGATTTTACAGGCCTTCTACATAAGATGGAAACCGGGCATCACTAAAAAGAAGCAGAACAGAGGCAGGAGTGATAGAACAAGAGGACTAAGCCCAGAATAAGCTGATGCTTGCCAGAATACTGGAGCCCCCAGAACATCCCTGCAGACCAGAAAGCCTCCTTAAAGGCCCTGGCACCTGCCCAGGGTATGCAAAGGTCTGGTGATCTCCAGTAGCTGACAGAGGCTGAGAGCGATCACCTGGCTCCTGGTGGCCCCTGGGGAGCTCTTCCAGCAGGAGAGAGAGCAGAGGCTTCAAAAGCTCGTCACCAGCGAGCTGGCCTGAGGGACAGCAGTTCCTGAGTGGCCCTCTGTTTTCAGGAACTCAGATCAGAGGCCACAGAAGGACCTCACAGGAGGATCACGCTGCTGTCATTTGGATACCAGGGGCCAGGACATGGGCCAGGAAGCTGGTGTCTGGCAAGTGTCATTTTGCTTCAAAAAAGACAAATAAAAAGAATGTCAACAATTTGATTTTAATTTTTTTGCAGAAGCCTTCCTGCCTTCCTCCTGTCCTTTCTTTTTTCCTCTTCCTTCTTTCCCTCCCTCCTTTTCCCCCTTCTCCTTCCCTTCCATCAGCGCTTTCTGTGCCCAGAAAATGCCATGCACCACTGTGCTAGTCCTCTTGCTCCTTGCATTGTCAGTTGCACTTCTGTGTCATATATCTAGACTCCCAATTATAGGCCCAGTGCTATTTTTCTTTATTATCTCCAGTGTCTGGCACAGTGCTAGTCATGAAATACACTTTCCAAGTATGTTTGTTGAAGGAAGGAAGGAAAGAAGGAGCAACCCTCTTGGGGGTAATGCTGCCTGTGCTCCCTGAAGCTCATGAGGCTGTGAATAAAGAATGAGGACCCCCGTTCCCCACCCTCCCAGCCTTGTCATGGTGGCTGGGTGTGCAGGGATGGAAGCTGTGTCTTTTGCAAAGTGTTCTCCACCCAAGGGCATAAACTACATCATAAGTCAAAACCAGTAGGGGAGTCTCCCAAGCCGTCGGTGCACATAGCTCCATGCAGTGCTCTGTGAATGCGCTTCTGGATGTGTGCAGGTGCATGCGATGGAATCCATTCATGCTATGAAGGGTGGTAATATTTGAAAAGGGGTGAAGGGGAAGGAGAAGGAACACTTGTGGGATACGTGTGGTGAGTTCAGTTCAGATGGCTGTGAGTGTTTGGTGGGACTGGGGTTAGTCGAGGGAGGAGGCAAAGAGAGGGGAAGGAAGGTGCAGTAAGAGGCCAGAGGTGTTCAGAACTGTAGGTGGCTCCTGGGGTGGCAGATAAAACGGGCCTGAAGGGGCGGGTCAGGGCTCTGTTAGGCAGGTCTCTGTGACAGGCTCATGAGTGGAAATTTTACCCTGAGAGGAGACCTCAGACAGATTCTAGGCAAGAGCCTGACATCAGAGAGACAGAAAGGTGTCATGTGGGGAACAGTGCAGGGAGGAAATGCTGCTGGTCTGAGGCCACACAGGCAGTGGCTGGGACTCAGGATGTCATGAGACCCAAAGCAAGCCAGGCCTGGTGGGGCTGGGAGGTGGGCATGGGTCTGAGAAGTGTTGTAGAAGGCAGAGTGTTCAGGGTTTTATGCTGAGAGGGGGAAGGTACTGAGGTCAATATCTGACATTTTAAGCTCCAGGAGACTGGGAAACATTAAGATAGTGCGATGGACAATTTAACGTGTCATCTTGGTTGGGCCACTGGGTGCCCGGGTATTGGGTCAAACATTATTCTGGGCATGCCTGTGAGGTTTTGGATGAAGTTAACATTGGAATCAGTAGACTGAAGAAAGCAGAGGGCCCTCCGCAATGTGTGTGGGCCCGGTCCAATTAACTGAAGGCCTGAGTAGAATGAAAAGGCTGAGTGAGAGGGAACTCTTCCTCATCCCTGACCTCTGAGCTGGGACATAGGTCTTCTGCCCTCGGACGGGAGCTACACTAATGGCTCTCCTGGGTCTCCTGCTGGCTGACTGCAGATCTGGAACTTCTCAGCCTCCACAGTCATGTGAACCAGTTTCTTGTCATAAAGGTATTTACACACACACACACACACACACACACACACACACACACACACACCACTGGTTCTGTTTCTCTAGAGAATCCTGATGTATTTGATGTATAGAGATAGAGTCTACAGGAAAGTTTGTTTTCTGGACTACAGCAGAGAAGTCTGGCTCAGACAGATCAACACTTCAGTGATACATAAACCACTGAAACAGTAATTGTGAGAGAAGTTAGAGCAGTCCTGGGAAGCTCACGTTCAGGGAGTGAGAATCAGGGAAGATGGGCCTGATTTCAAGCTGAGACCTGAAGCGGGATTAAGAGTTTCCCAGGCCAGGCTCTGTGGTGGGTAAACTGAGGGCCCAACTGGGCACGGGCACAGCAGGTGCAAAGGCCCTGTGGCCAGGAGGAGCCTGGCATGCTGAAGGGATTGCAGCAAAAGGGTCTGGCAAGGATGTGGTTGCAGAGGCAGGAAAGGGTGGGGCCAGCCATGCAGGAGCTCTCATAGCCCTGGCACTAAAGGCCCGTCTCTACCTGGTAACAGCACTAATGAAGGGAGGTGGTGGTGACAGATGTTGATAGAAACATATTCTTTCTGGTTTATCATCCCAAAAATGTATGATCCTGGATGTGACTTATGCTTTAAATATGTGAACATTATTGTCCTTTCTTAGACATCCACTGCCCAGGGCAGACCTCTGCCCTGATGGGTCCTCAGGCACTGGGTGTATTACCTATGTCTTTACTTTTCCGTATTCCTTCATGACACTTTGACATCTGAGGCCTTGGTGACCCTGGGGGGACTGCCCCTCCCAGGGCTAGCTAATTCCTAGAGATAGCAAACTCCTCTGCGAGTTCATCTTCATATGAAAACCCACCAATCCGGAGGCCACACCCAACCACCTTCCCTATCAGGCTCTCACAGGAGGGCTACTGTCTATCCACCTGCCTTAGTTACCCCAGGGCCATTGCCAGACATTAGGGACAGTCATCTGCCCCGGAGCCCTGAAATTAGTTAAACTAGGTGATCCTAAGCCTATGTGCCCCGCTTATCCACTCCTCCCGTGGAAACCATAAAAAGGCTCCAGCCCACAGTTCCTCCCTCTTCCTCTGTTCCTGACTGGCCCAGGGTCTCCTGTGAGGCCCTGTGTGCTGTGCTGGGCCTCCTGTTTCCAGGGATGTATGAACAGAATAAGCTTCTTCCTTCATGACAGTCATGTTTGTGTCTGTGTACCTTATCATCCTTAATTAAAACAGATGCTGGGGACCCTTAAAACACAGGTAAGCACTTGCTCATCCATTCTTCAGGAGGCTAAGTCTGGATCATTTGCCTCTGTGTCTTCTCAAACCCTTTCAGGGCGTAGCATGGGGCTGGGGTTGCGACAAGGGCTCAACGAACATGGCTGGCTGAGCTCTCCTGTGCTGTCCACCAGGCCTCCCCATCGGGTCTATGCCTCCTATCAGGTTGTCTGTGTGTCTGTCTGATGTGGTGTGTCAGAGGCTCAGACACGCCAGTGTGTTGTGTTTCTCTCAGAGGCAGCCTCGGGGCTCAGCCTGCCAAGGGTGAGGACAAGGAGGTGCCGGGGGTGACGTCTTAGACTTCATCTGAGCCTTCAGAAGGTCATAATCTTTTTGCTGGTGGAGGGTCTTGCTTCACTGTGGATGGCTGCTAACTGACCAGGGTGGTAGTTGCCAAAGGTGGAGGTGGCTGTGGCAATTTCTTAAAATAAGACAACAGTGAAGTTTGCCTCGGCAATTGACTCTTCCTTTCACGAAAGATGTCTCTGTAGCATGTGATGCTGTTTGATAGCATTTCATCCCCAGTAGGACTTCTTCCCAAATTAGAGCCCGTCCTCTCAAACCCCACCACTGCTCTATCAACTGAGTCGATGTGACATTCTAAACCCTTTGTTGTCATTTCAACAAGGTTCACAGCATCTTCACCAGGAGTAGATTCTGTCTCAAGAAACCACTTTCTTTGCCCATCCATATAAAGCAGCTCCTCACCTATTTAAACTTTATCATGAGATTGCAGCAATTTGGTCACATCTTTGGGCTCCACTTTTAATTATAGTTCTCTTGTTATTTCCACCACACCTGCGGTGACTTCCTCTGGTAAATTGATCAAAGTCTCAATTGAGCCTCTTGAAGTCATCCAGGGTTGGAATCAACTTCTTCCAAACTCCTGCTAATGTTGGTATTTGACCTCCTCCCATGAATCATGAATGTTCTTAATGGCACCTAGAATAGTGAATTATCTCAGAAGGTTTTAATTTCTTTTGTCCTGATTCATCAGAGGAATCACCATCTGTGGAAGCTACAGCCTTGCAAAATGTATTTTTAAATAGTAAGAATTGAAAGTCAAAACTACTCCTCGATTCCTGGGCTGCAACATGGATGTTAACAGACATGGCAACATTCCTCTCCTTGTACATCTCCATTAGAGCTCTTGGGTGACCTGATGCTCAATAAGCAGTTGTATTTTGACAATTTTTTTTTTTTTTTTTCTGAGCAGTGGGTTTAAAATATTCGGTAAATCATGATATAAACAGATGTATTGACACCCAGCATTTGTTGTTCCATTTGTAAAGCACAGGCAGAGTAGATTTAGCATAAGTTTAAGTGCTCTATGATTTTTGAACGGTACATGAGAACTGGCTTCAACTTCAAGTCACCAGCTACCCTAGCCCCAGACAAGAGAGTCAACTTGTCCTTTGAAGCTCTGAAGCCAGGCATTGACTTCTCCTTTCTAGCAATGAAAATCTTAGATGGCTTTTTCTTCCAATAGAAGGCTCTTCATCTCCATGAACAATCTGTTGCTTAGTGAGTGACCTTCATATCAATGATCTTAGCAAGATCTGGAGTGCTTGCTGCCTCATCTTGCACTTCGATTTTACGGAGATAGCTTCTTTCCTTAAACCTCATGAACCACTCTCTACCAGGTTCCAACTTCTCTTCTGCAGCTTCCTCACCTCTCTCAGTCTTAATAGAACCAAAGAGTTAGGGCTTTGCTGTGGATTAGGCTTTGGTTTAAGGGAATGTTGTGGTTGGTTTGATTTTCTATCCATACCACGCAAACTTTCTCCATATCAGCAATAAGTCTGTTTAACTTTCTTATCATTCGTGTGTTCACTGCAGTAGTACTTTTAACTTTTTTGAAGAACTTTTTATTTGCATTCACAGCCTGCCTGTTTGGCACAAGAGGGCTAGGTTTCAGCCTCTCTTGGCTTTCAACATACCTTCCTCACTAAGCTTCATCATTTCTGGCTTTTGATAAAAGTTGGGAGACATACCACTTTTTCTTTCACTTGAATACTTAGAGGCCATTGTAGGGTTATTAATTGGTCTAATTTCAATATTGTTGTGTCTTAGGGAATAGCGAGACTTAAGGAGAGAGAGAGAGAGAGAGAGAGAGAGAGAGAGAGAGAGAGAGAGAGAGAGAAAGAGAGAGATGGTAACAGCCTCAGTGGAGCGGTCAGAACACACACAACATTAATTGATTAATTCATTGTCTTATATGGGTGTGGTTTCTCCTGCCCAAAAATAATTACAGTAGTAACACCAAAGATCACTGATTACAGATGAGCATAACAGATATAATAACAAGGAAAGAGGTTGAAATATTGCAAACACTACCAAAATGTGACACAGAGACAGGAAGTGAGCACCTATAGACTTGCTCAATGCCATGTTGCCGTAAACCTTCAGTTTGTAAAAAATGCAATCTCTGCAAAGCACAATAAAGCGAAGTGTAATAAAATCAGCTATGCCTGTATAAAAAGTGCCTGGCATATGGGAGATGGCCCATGCGTGGTACTTATTATTATTGGTAGTTATCATGTGCTGACCCCAGGAATACATAGATAGATTAACCCAGAGGAACTCTAGGGAAACTTACATGAAGTCTTATGTCTCTTTCCTCCAGATATCATGGGAACAGACATGTCTTGGAGAGATGCACACTGGGATCTGTCCAGGGTCAGAAACTCCTGGAGCCAGCCCAGCCAGAGGTACTGCTCAAGGACTTGCTCTCCAAAGCTTCCAGTCATGAAAGTGCTCGGCCCAAGGTGAGTGCCAGGGTGATTGTGCCCCAGGGAATGCTGGGCTTCTTTCTCTACCTTGTTCAGCCCAAGCCATTTAAGGCAACTGTGGGTTCACAGCACTACCTCTAACTCTTCCCACCCCATGGAGACCTGGGCATGCATGAAAAGCTAGGAGGACAGCACAGAATTTGGCCACTGGCCCCTACGGCCATGGGTGGTGACTGGTGACTGAAGAAAGAGATGAAGGCTTGTCAGGGAGGTGCTTGAACCCTATTTGGAAGCCCACAGACCCGAGATCGGAGGCAGTGGAGGCACTGCTGCCTCCTGGGCTCTAAATGAGCAAATGTTTGGGAACGAGGGTGCCAGAACAAAGCTGCCTGCGCTCCTGTCCCGGTCCCTTCTCAGCTCAAGTCACACATGTGCTAAGAGGCTTTTGGCTCCAAGTGGCTGGTAGACATTGGCTGACAGATTTGGGATCTGATAAGAGGCTGTTGATTTCATTCGTTTGTGCAATGTCGGAGATAAATTTTAACAGTTAAAATGGGGAAGAAAAAAAAGCCCTAGAACTTTGCCAGCATCACAACTCTGCCTGTTTCTTCTAACGGATTTCTTGAAACTGTCAACTGCCTGAGCTGGAGGAGCCTATTTATAAGGAGTGTTGTCATGTGTCTTCGGGGGAGCCAGGACCATCCAAGGGGTTGGCTGGCCCTTCACAATGTGACGCTGCTCCCATGGGCTCCCTCTTTCCTCCTGCATAGCCCTGGGGTGCAGGGCTCCCTCTGGAAGGCAACAGCTTCCAGTGACTCAAAGGCCTGCAGGGTCATGTGATCCCAGCATCACGGGTCTACCCACAGAACCAGCAATTTTATCAGTAGTATTAATTATCCTCTGCAAAAAGAGACTCTGACAAGAACGTTCCCTTTCTCAAAGAACTCTGATGAGAAATTTAAAAATACATTTGACCTTGGAGGACTCGTTGTGTTGGAAGCCACGGAGACCTGCATCATGCAACCCAAAAGAAGGATTGCAGCTGTGATGTGTGGGACGGGCACAAGTGGCCTCTACAACCAATTTACCCTGTGTCTTGACTTCTCTGAGAGTTGCATTGGGTTCAACAGTGATCCCATTTCCTCCCAAAGGGCCACTGGGAGATCAGGCAGTATCAAGTTTATATCCAAAAAGCTCTATACAGTTTCAAGGTGTTTCCAAAGCACCTCCCCTGATCCTCATACCCTCCAGGGTGATAGTCACTACAGGGTATTTGCATTTGCTCTGAGATGAAGATATGACCATAGAGTTGTACCCAGAAGGCCTCATGACTCTGGACATCCAGCTCTTTCCACCACACTCCAACATTCTCAAAGGGAGAAGTGGTCCAGGTTTCCTTCTGAGAGTGAATATCACTTCCAGCACAAGCTGCAGCCTGCATCCCAGCCAACCCTGCTGATGCCTCCAAGGATGTGAGAGTTGCCCACATCGTGGGAACCCTTTGCTGGTCTGCAAAATATCCCAGAGCTTGTTCCTTTGAACCGTGTGTGTGGAGAGCTTTGACTTAAATGTGCCATGCATAGAATGAACCCCTGCAGGGGTGTGTCACCCCTTGGCTTCTCAGGAAGACCACCTGCTTTTTTGACACTGTCCCTGGAATGACCAACTGTGGCCTTTGTACAAACTGTTCAGGCTTGAGAAGTGCACATCCTCATTTACAAGGGCCATGTGGCAAGTCTTGAAATTGGATCCACAAAGTGTGGTTTCTACAAGAACTAAAGCTCCCAAAGCAGTTTGGAGAAGAGAGGGACATAGGCTAGCATGGATTTTGGCATGGATTCTTTTCCTTTGCTCTTAGGATGTGTGTGATCTCAAAGAGTTTGCCAGCAGGCTATGGGAACTCCATCCTAACACACTCAGCCTCTGCCTCAGGTGGCAGGGGCCCTGGCTAGGGTTTGGCTGTAATATTCAGGACTGACCAAGCATCCTGCACACTGGTGAAGGGAGGGCGGGACCTCTGGAGACCATGCCTCTCCTACAGCAAGCCCCAGGTGGGAGGGATGTGCCAGTGCCTTCTCACCCCCACATGCCTGGGTGCTGCCCTTCATCTTGCTGTTTCCTATCACACCTGCTCTCAGGAACAGGTGCAACACAGTCCCACTAGGTGCGTAGCTACTCACACTGTGCCACGGACGCTCCCAGGAACACCAGCCCCATAAAGCCTGGGAGGAGAGGGCTGGAATTTTAGGCAACCTTGAGCTAGGGAGGGCTCCTTTGAACTGGGGGATTCTTAATGTCTTTGGAGTCTTATTCTTCTCAAAAGTCCCTCTGGAGCAGCCTGGTCTTGGGGATTGGCCAGAGGGAAAAGTTTATGGCAGCACTTCCATCAAAAGACACCACAGCATCACATCAACCAATGACCACCTGTAATGATTTCACTTTTATCAGTATACACATGATTAAAAACTTTAGAAACTGGACAACTCTTCTGTTCTACTAACCAAACGCTCAATACCATGAGTCATGTGAGAGGACTCTTGCCCATGTTAAGTTATGTGGTCTTTTTCTTTTGGCTGGAGATGGTATACTTCATGGATAGTGCCTGAGAAGCTGGAGCTCCCGAAGCCCCTCCCCTTCCTCCAGGAGTCTGGAATGGAAACTGACTTTGGGAAGCCTGAGTGGGGCAATGACTCCCCAGTATCTGCGGGTTCACTCTTCCTCTTGGTGGAGCTAGTGGTCCTGGGGTCTTACTCCTTGGAGGCCATGTGGACCATAAGGTCCACCACCCTGTTGCTGCTGCCAAATTCATTCCAGGAAAGGAGCCTGACAAAGTGGCCATTGAAGGTAATGCCAGTCCTGGCATTGAAGGTAGAAGAGCGCGGGTGCCACTCTTAAAGTCAGAGGAGACAACTTGGTCCTCAGTGTAGCTGAGGATGCCCTTGAGGGGGCCCTCTGATACCTGCTTCACCATCTTCTCATGTCATCACATTTTGCAGCTTTCTGCAGATGGCAGTTGAAAGCCATGACCAACATGGCTCTTATGGGTGAGAACACAGAAGGCCATACCTGTGAGTCTCTCATCTGGCTCAGTGATGACCTTGCCCATAGCCTCAGCCACACCAGTAGACGCAGGGATGATGTTCTGTAGCAGTCATGCCAAAGTTTCTCCAACAGTCTTCTGGGTGGCAGTAGTGGCATGGACTGTAGTCATAGATGACCTTGGTGAAGGGTGCCAAACTTTGATGATGCAGGAGGCATTGCTGACAATCTCCAGAAGAGAAATCATACTTCTCATGGTTCACACCCATCACAAACATGGAATCTGCACAAGAACACGAGGGGCATGGATGATGACAGTTTTGGCTACTTCAAGTGAGCCCCAGTCTTTTCCATGGTGCTAAAGACACCAGTGGGCTCTGCACCATATTCAGCACCAGAGTTGCCTCATTTGATGTTGGCGAGATCTTGCTCCTGGAGGATGGAGATGAGCTTCCCATTGATTACAAGCTTCCTGTTCTCTTTCCTTGACTGTGCCATTGGATTTGCCATGAAATATACTGGAACATGTAGACCATGGAGTTGAGGCCAATGAAGAGATCGTTGATGATGACAATGTCCTTTTTGCCAGAGTTAAAAGCTGCCCTGGTGACCAGGTATCAAATATGGCCAAATCCATTGACTCAGACTTTCACCATTGTATCCTGGATGAGGCTGACACTGCATGAGTAGATGGGGCTGTTTGTCGAACGGAGAGGAGAAGAGAGTCATAGCTTTTCTCTTTTAAAAACAAACTTCATTTTCTGAGCAGTTCTAGGTTCACAGAAAAATTGAGCAGAGTACAGACATATCCCAGGTACCTTTGTCCCTACACGTGCACAACTTCCCTCATCATCAACATCCCCCACCAACTTCCCTCATCATCAACATCCCCCACCAACTTCCCTCATCATCAACATCCCCCACCAGAGTGGTGTGTTTGTTTCAATTAATGAACCAACATTGACACATCTCTATCCTCCAGAGTCTGTGGTTTACCTTAGGGTTCACTCTCTGCATTGGGCATTTTATGGGTTTTGACAAATGCATTTTGACATGTATCCATCATTATAATATCGGAGTAGTCTCACTGCCCTACAAATCCTCTGTAACCTACTAATTCATCCCTTCCTCCCGCTTCCCCCTTGGCAACCACTGATCTTCTTCATAGTTTCACCTTTTCATACCCTCTTCATAGTTTTACCTTTTCCAGAATGTCATACAGTTGGAATCGTACAGTAAGCAGTTTTTTCAGATTGATTTCTTTCACTCAGTAATATGCATTTAAGGTTCCCCCATGCCTTTTCATGGCTTTGCAGCTCAATTCTCTTTGGTGCTAAGTAATATACCATTGTCTGCATGTACCTCAGTTTATCCCCTCACCTACTGAAGGATCTCTTGATTGTTTCCAAGTTTTAGCAAATATTAATAAAGTGGCTCTAAACATCCACGTGGAGGTTTTTATGTGGAAAAGGTTTTCAACTCCTTTCATAAATAAGGGGTGTGGCTGCTGGAAGTTAACGCAACTTTTACTTTGCCTTGATGGCTCTCAACCCAGGCTGCCTATTGCAAACATCTGGTGAGCATTTAACAAATCCCTGTGCCCACCCGCACCCAGGCCACTTAAACCAGATGCGGTGAGGGTGGGGCTTGAACAAAGTGTTAACCAACCCATTGGGAGGTCCTCAAGTGCAGCCGGTGTTGAGCATCACCAATTCAGAGGCTGACACCAGATTCCCGAGTTTCTGCAGATTTCTACTCAGCTTCTCTACCAAGAGACATTCAGACTTTGAGAGCAGTAAGAAAATGGTTAAATGACCAAGTATTTGTTATGTTTTATAAAACATTTCTTTTTAAAAATTTATATATGTGTGTGCCTGGGTAATTTTTGTATTTTTAGTACAGATGAGGTTTCACCGTGTTGTCCAGGCTGACCTCGAACTCCTGACCTTAGGTAATCCATCCACCTCGGCCTCCCAAAGTGCTGGGATTACAGGGGTTTGCCACCATGCCCGGCCATCCCTGTCACCATTACACAGCATTATCCACAGCTCAGTGTCTGCAGGGCCAGGGTATGGCCTCTCTCCATGTTCCTGTGAACAGCCTTCACTGGGATCATCCCGGGCCATGGAGCTTGAATGTGCTGTCCGGCTAGCCCCTCCACTAGGGCAGCAAGGAGAAAGAAGCTTATTTATTTATTTAAAGTTAAAGCAACAGCAACTCAACTAAATAGCAAGGGAACAAATCCAGACAGTCCCCCACTTATGATGTTTCTATTTATAATTTTTCAACTTTATGATGATATGAAAGTGACATGCATTCAGTAGAAACCATACTTCCATACCCATACAACCATTCTGTTTTTCACTTTCAGTACAGTATTCAATAAATTACATGAGATATTCAACACATTATTATAAAATAGGCTTTATGTTAGATGATTTTGCCCGATCACAGGCTAATGAAAGTTCGGAGCACACTTAAGGTAGGCCAGGCTAAGCTATGATGCCGGGTAAATTAGGTGCATTAAATACACTTTTTAATTTTAATATTTATTTATTTAGAGACAGGGTCTCTCTCTGTCACCCCGGCTGGAGTGCAGTGGCTCCATCTTGGCTCACTGCAACTTCCACCTCCCGGGCTCAAGTGATCCTCCTACCTCAGCCTCCTGAGTAGCTGGGACCACAGGCATGCTCCACTATGCCCAGCTAATTTTTGTATTTTTAGTAGAGTTGGGATTTCGCTATGTTGCCTAGGCTGGTCTTGAACTCCTGAGCTCAAGTGATCTGCCTGCCTCAGCCTCCCAAGGTGCTGGGATTACAGGCATGAGCCACACTGCCTGGCCTAAAAATACTTTTGACTTATGGTCTTATCAACCAACAGTGAGTTTATTGGGACATAACCCCATCGTAAGTCAAGGGACATCTGTAAATCAGTTAAAAACTGGACACAGGATCGGAATAGACATTTCTCAAGAGAAGACATACAAATGCCCAATAGGTGTATGAGAAAATGCTCATCATTAATCATCATGGAAATGAAAATTAAAACCACAATAAGATAGCACCTCACACTTGCCAGGATGGCTAAGGATGTGGAGAAAAGCGAACCCTTGCATATTTGTTGGAGATGTAAGTTAGTGCAGCCATTGTGTAAAACAATATAGAGGTTCTGCAAAAAATTAAAAATAGAACTCCCGTATGATCCAGCAATCCCACTACTGGGGATATATCCAAAGGAAATGAAATGAGTATGTGGAAGAGATATCCGCACTCCCATGTCATTGAACATTTTTCACAGTAGCCAAGATGGGAGTATCCATCAATGGATGAATGGATAAAGAAAATATGATGTATATACACAATGTAATACTGTTCAGCCTCTAAAAAGAAGGAAATCCTGTCCTTTGCAACATGGATGAACCTAGAGGACATTAGGTAAGTGAAATAAGCCAGGCACTGAAAACCAAACACAGCATGATCCCAGTTACATGGGGAATCTAAACAAAAGTCAAACTCATAGAAACAAAGAATAGGATGGTGGTTGCCAGGGGTCAGGGGGTTGGGGGACTTGGGGAGATGTTGATTAAAAGATTAAAATTTTCATTTAGACAGGAGGAAGAAGTTCAAGACATCTATTGTACAACATGGTGACTATAGTTAATATATGGTATACTTGAAAATTGCTAAGAGTGTATTTTAAGTGTTCTCATCACAAAAATGTATGTGAGGTAATGCACAAGTTAATTAGCTTGGATCAGCCATTCTACGTGTCAAAATGTCAAAACTTGCTGTACACACAAATATATACAATTTTGTCAATTTAAAAAGTTATTGATTTTATTTTATCTAGACAAAAACAAGAGATATAAGAGAACAAACTAACACCAGCAGCCACTGTGACTATTTGAGCCCACCCATGGGGGGATGGTTACTTTACATGTATTGTATCTTATCTGGCTCTCTCTCTCCAACCCTGCAGGGCAGGTGGCATCTCCTCTCAACCATGAGGGAACAGAAGCTCAGCCAGCACGTTGAGGCACCGGAATTCAAAAGCCCAGTATCCTCCCAGGACTCCATCAAAGCAGATGTGCAGAGGGCAGGAAGGGCCTGAACAGAACCAGCGCCCTGGGGGAGGCCCACGGAACCTTCAGGAAAATAAGACAGGCACAGGAAAGAGATGTTCAGCGTCTGAAGACAAAGCTACAATGAAAGCCACCATTGTGGGTTTGGGAATGTAAAGAACTTCAAACCAGATAAATGAAGACTGCAGAAGAAAGAGGAAGAAATGGAAGTTGTTCTCTGACAGGACAACATGAATTTGGCAAGGGGTGGATTAGGCCGAGTGCTATCCGCGGTGATGAAACGCAGCAGCCGGTGGTCATGAAATATTTATGAATGGGGAGAGGATGCTGCATTCTGCAGTGCAGCACAGGGGAAAGCGAAGTTTCCAGAATACTGTAATAGCAAAACCCTCCATTCATTATCGGAAGCAAGCTGTAATGCCAGTTCCTATGGCAACAGGGTCCCCAATGGATTTTGTGCTTTTTTTTTTTTTTTTAAGCTGCTCCCATTTACTATGGTACATTGCATTTGTTTTCTACCGGAGGTTTTGTGCTTGTCCTCTGCAAATGAATTCATCCTGTCCTCACAGTGGCTGGTGTGGAGACCGACAGGCTGGGGCCTGGGGAAAGTTAAAGATTATGCAACTTTGAGCTAAATGTTCTGTAAGGACATTGATGACCACTACGAGCACTTTCACTTCTGAGGGGAAAAGAAGGGGAGGGCAGGAAAGAGGTGGGGAAGGGAATAACTAGGGTGCATGGCTAATTAGAGGGCATCTATCCCAGCCCCTACAGGCATGATCTTTGCAATCCAGGTTTGCACCAGGGAAGAGTCCTTGAACCCAGCCGGGCTCTCCAACAACGTGCCTGCTGCAGCTGCAGTGGAAGCTGATACTTGCACAGAAAACTCAGACACAGAGTCCTTTGGGGTAGGGGTGTTGGAGAGAACAGTGGCTTGGTTCCCAGGGGAGCAGGCTGCCCCTCCCAGAGAAGCGCTGCAGGCTTCCTCCACCTGTATGCCCAATCTCTCTGCACCACGCCCCCATTACTTATCACTTCCCCCTCAGTGTGAAGTGGGAGTTTAATTTGGTGGTCCTTTGAATGCGGGTCTTCCAGGGGAGATGTTTGTGTGATCGCCTGGCCATGGACTGCTGTTCACAGAGACATTCTGTCCCAGGCCACAGGAGCGCCTCAGAGACCCTCTGGGGCGTGGGTGAAGCGGTCAACAGCGGCTTCCTCCATCTTGCCCCGGACAGCTTGATGACAGAGCAGTCCGCCACTCACTCAGGAAGAGGCTGCCTCCAGGGGCAATATTGTACGTGTCCCTCTCAGGGCTGCAGCTGTGACTTGGGAGGTGTCCTGTCTCTTTGGTGGCCTCATGAGGGCTGTGTGAGTCCTGATAAATGGCATAGGATGAGGAGTCCCCTTAATGGGGGCCAGTACAGGTCTCCTGTCCATGGGGCTATTCCAGGCTGAAAATAGATTCTACCGCTGCAGAATGACTATGCTGACTATGCTGGCTCTACTGTGCTTTCTAAGTCACCAAAGGGCCTCACAAGCATGTGTGAGCAGAACTGGGAGGATGCCAGAAGAGGGATGAAATAAAAATTGTGTATGCATATCTTTCTTTTTGTGGAATTCAACCTGGAGCCATAGGAACGCGACTTACCACTCATGGGAAAGGCT
Source organism: Rhinopithecus bieti (assembly GCF_001698545.2). Taxonomy (NCBI): domain Eukaryota; kingdom Metazoa; phylum Chordata; class Mammalia; order Primates; family Cercopithecidae; genus Rhinopithecus; species Rhinopithecus bieti. Next base: position 913,007 of record NW_016807906.1, read on the forward strand.
TGCCCAGAACCAAGAAGGAGCTGCAGGGACGTTTCTCCCAAGTCATCCGTTCTCCCCGTTTCCACTTCATCCTTAGGACGGACCTTCAGGCCCCCAGGCTGCCTACTGACCTCCCTGGCATGGGTGGGAACCGGGAACTCATTGGTAAGCAGGAGGATTCAGGACTATCAACTGAACCCCACCTCCTCTGTGGCACGCACCGTGCTGTGACTTTGGGGTCATCATCTCTCATCACCTCTGCACAGGAAGATTATCTCCCCCACTTTGTAATGAGGAAACAGAGGCTCCAGGAGGTAAGTCACTGCCCAGGCCACACTACTCCTCAGAGGCAGAGCTGAGATCAGAACCCACTTCTGTCTGACCCCAAAACCTGTGCCAAACGCCTTGCTTGATGGCCTCTTGCAGGGAAGGGCAGTGTCCCATTGCAGCCAGGCCCTAGCCCAATACCAGGCTCTGCAGGCTCCACATCACTTTCCCAAGGCCCAAAGAGGGTACACCACAAAATGCTGAGGGTGTAGGAAGAAGATATCAGAAATTCTAGTTACGGTTTCCTCTTATCCTAGTAAAATACCAACTTTTATGTCTGCATTGTGATGCATTTATTAGCTCAGTAGCACATTTATAGAATTTATAAATCAATAAACCTTCACATTGTAGAATACATGCTCCAGTTTATTTTACTGATATTGGAAGTGAGCAAAAAGACCAGAGTCTCATGTTTAAGAGAGTGACCAGGGTCCACCCCAGGGCTCCTCGGGGGCCAGAAAGGACGGCTTGCCGAGGGCGGCCTCCATCTTCACTTGCAGCATTGTTGGTTCCCTGGGATCCTTCCAGGCCTGCTCGACTCTGATCTCAGTCCCCTGTGCATTTCTGTAGAAAGCTCGCTTTTTACTAGACCTGAGAGTGCAGGAAAGTCCTGTACCCTTGGGAGGCTGGCTGTGTTCTCTGCTGCTGTTTACTCTCTATGGGGGCTCTCCAGTGGTCCAGTGGGCATTACAGGAGCACAGAGAGAACCGGGGGAATGGAGAAGAGGGAGTGAAGGGCACACACACTTAGACCCCACCGGACACCTACAGAAGGCCTGAGGGGACAGCCCTTTCTGAAGTGATGCCTTCCTCTGTTGGGAAGCCAGGAGCCTCCCCTGGTGGGATCCATGAAGCCCTGGGGGTGGGGCAGGGTATGGAGACGGGCACAGAGCCCCTTCTGTTTCCTTCTCAGGCCAGAATCATAACTGTCCATGCATTCCTTAAAAGCAGAGAGGGACCCTCTCCTTCCCCGTCCATCAACAGTCTTCAGTGTCTAATTACATGCATGGAGCTTCAGTTCCCTTCTCTGTAAAATGGGGCTAATACTAATAAGACCTCTTTAGGGCGGTGTGGGAAGTCAGTGAAACTCCAACATCTCCAAAACCACCCAGCAGATCATAGGATCTTGACGTAAGCACCGTGTTTGGCATACAGTAGGCGCTCATCAGTGCTGGTTCCTTTCACTCTCTGCCACTTGCTGGCTATGTGTGACTTAACGTCCCAATGCCTCAGTTTCCTCATTTTGAAATGAAAGATAATGGCTATCCTCAACTTCAGACGAGATCAGGCACGTTCAGGGTGGTATGGCCATAGGCCCCAACTTCAAAACAACAGGCACATCCACTCAGTTCAGGTAGCACCCGCCAACTGACGAGATCAGGCACGTTCAGGGTGGTATGGCCATAGGCCCCAACTTCAAAACAACAGGCACATCCACTCAATTCAGGTAGCACCCACCAACTGGGCCATGGGCTTCAGAGGCAGGAAGAGCGTGGTGTGAGCCCACGGCTGCGGCTCCTGTTGCTCGCTCTCTGCATATCCTTGTGCAGTCATCTGGGGTCACGTGCTGGCCTTTTTGAGTCTCAATTTTCTTATTTGTAAGCTGGCGATAGTCATATCTCATTAGATTTTTAGGAGGACTAAATGGGACAATAAATACAAAATGCTCAGCACCAAACTTAGTCTATGATCAGTGCTCAACAAATATTAGTCACTGGTAATAACAGAACCACCTGCATTATGACACTGTCATTTCCAGGCCCTCATGAGGATTCTCATTTACTAGCCATACCAGCCCTGCAAAACGGACACTATTGCTTCCATTATACAGATGAGGAAACTGAGGCTCAGAGAAGCTAAGTAACTTCTTCAAAGTTACCCAGGCTGGGCACAGTCACTCATGCCTGTAATCCCAGCACTTTGGGAGGCCAAGGGGGGCAGATTACTTGAGGGGAGGAGTTTGAGAACAGTCCAGCCAACATAACAAAACCCCATCTCTACCAAAAATATAAAATTTAGCCAGGCATGGTGGCACCTGCCTGTAGTCCCAGCTACTCAGGAGGCTGAGGCAGGAGAATTGCTTGAACCAGGGAGGCAGGGGTTGAACATGCCACAGCACTCCAGCCTGGGCAATAGAGCAAGACTCTGTCTCAAAAATAAATAAATAATAAAAATGTTGCCCAGTTGCCCAGTGACAGAGCCAAGTCTTGCTTTCCAAGCCCGGGCTCGCTCTCCTACACTAACTACCTGGCTCCATGCTGCCCAGTCCTGGGCTGGCTGCAGGAGGCTGCTGCATTACCCACCTCAAACCACACAAGCACTGGCAGTAACAAGAGGCCGTAGAGAACCTAGAGTTCTCCAGTGGGTGTGGTTCTCTGGCTGCCATGGGCTGCCAGTGATCCCTTAGATTGCAGACTCCACAGTTCTTCCTTGCCACCTCCAGAAGTGAGGCTGCAGTGCCATGAGCCAGGCAGCAGGAAGGGAGGAAGTCTCGCTTCTTGCCAGACATATTGTTTAACTGCAACAGTCAGTTCTCCAAAAACTCTGCCGGAAGCCCACCCCAGAAACTCAAGGGAGGAAACTGACTGCCTTCTTGGGGTTTTCTTAACTGTGCTTTGTTTTTCCGCTCTGCAGGAAAGATGCAACCTGGGCCAGACGTCCCTGGAGGCTGTGCCTGACCCCAGACAGCTCAGACAAACCTGAGCAGCCATTAGCAGCTGTGTGGGCTCCTTTGCACTGTGGGGCTGCTCCTGGGGTGAAAGATGTCTTCGTGTGTGTATGGGGTTCGGGGGCTGAGCTGGCTGACTTGCAAAGGACACACCGTTGCCCAGCCCTGGGCAGCATCCAGCCTGCTTAGGTGGCCTTCTGTGGGCTTGGCCACAGACACTGAGGCCTTTCTCTGTTTCACTTCCTTGTGCCAGCTTGGCTGTGTGTGAACCAAGGAATCACAAGCACACACCTCTCTGAGTTCACACTTGTATAAAGTTGGACTGAAGATCTTGGTGAATCAAAGTTCAAGAAGGGTGACTTGGCCAGACATGGTGGCTCACTCCTGTAATCCCAACACTTTGGGAGGCTGAGAGGGAGGAGATCACTTGAACCCAGGAGTTCAAGACCAGCTTGGGCAACACAGAAAGACCCTGTCTCAAAAAAAAAATTTAAAAATTAGCTAGGTGTGGTTAGGTGTGCCTGTATTCCCAGCTACTCTGGAGGCTGAGGTGGGAGGATTGCTTGAGCCTGGGAGGTTGAGACTGTAGTGAGCTGTGATCATGCCATTGCACTCCAGCTTGGGTGACAGAGCAGGACCCCATCTCTTAAATTTAAAAACAGGAAGAGAAAGGATAAGGAGGAGGAGAAGAAGAAGAAGAGGAAGAGGAAGAGGAGGAGGAGGAGAAGAAGAAGAAGAGGAAGAGGAGGAGGAGGAGGAGGAGGAGAAGAAGAAGAAAAGAAGAAGAAGAAGAAGAAGAAGAAGAAGAAGAAGAAGAAGAAGAAGAGGAGGAGGAGGAGGAGGAGGAATGAGGAGGAGGAGGAGGAATGAAGAGGAGAAGGAAGGAGGAGGAGGAAGGAGGAGGAAGGAGGAGGAGGAAGGAGGAGGAAGGAGGAGGAGGAGGAAGGAGGAGGAAGGGGAGGAGATGGAGAAGGGAGGAGATGGAGAAGGGAGGAGATGGAGAAGGGAGGAGATGGAGAAGGAAGGAGATGGAGAGGGAGGGCACCTCAGAAGCCCTCAATAAAAACAGGGAGGAAGGTAACGAAAACATCAAAGCTGCTGAGTCTGGTGCCAGGAGCAGGGGCCTTAAAAGCTGCGTGACTTTGTCATTTGAGTTAACCTCTCCGATCCTCAACTTCTTCTTTGTGACGTGGGAATAAGATTTTTTTGTGAGTTTGTTCTGAGACTCATAAGTAACGTACGTAAAGTTGTTGGCTCCTGATCTCTTTTATCATCTGTGGTTAAGCTTAGAAGTGGGCACAGGTGCTGGCAGCTGTGGAATGATGGGGAGGTTGCAGGGTGGGTCCCCTGGTCACAGAGAGCTCCTCACTGCCAGGACTCAGGCGCCCCCTCACTGGAAAGGCCTCACTGCCAGGGTTCGGAGCTCCCTTACTGGAGAGAGACTTCCTGAGTGTTGCAAGCTACATGGACAGACCATGTGAGATCAAGCGTCCAGACCCCTGGGCCGAGTAAATCTTGGGCCAAGATTGTGTGGCTTTAGGGGACATTATGGAGCCTCTCTGGGCCTCAGCTCCTCCTCTGTAGACTGGGGACTGTGGTGGTGATAATGGTACCTATGCATACAGAGATTGACAAGTACTGATGAAACAGAGCTAGGGATGTCTGTCTCATGTCAAAGGGCTTTCAAACAGCTCTTATTTTTAATAAAAATCATTATATCAGTATATATTAATATGTAATTATGTTAATATATAATTATATATTAATTATTAAAATATAATAATAATTATTAGCTAGCCCTGGGAGAAGGTTATCATGAATTTTTTTTGGAGGGAGGTCAGATGACATCTCGTCAAGGTAACAGAGTGCAAGAGAAAAGCCTGCCTCGGTTGGGGGTGGTCAGGGCCTGGGCACCCCAGGGAGACACAGGGGCGCCTGGGGGAGGACTGAGACCCCTTCTCTTGCTCAATCAACTTTTTCAAGTCAACAATGACATGTGTGCCAGGCTCTAGCCCTTGATCACAGCTTCCCCTGAGAGGGGCATCTGTGGGATGTCTTGCAAGGCCAGGGAGATCTGGAAATACATCCCTTCCATAGGCTGCATCGCATCATCAAAAGGAGACCTCGGGGGCCCACCTGCCCCACCTGCCTGCCCCTGTCTCCAGCCCAGAGAACTGAGCTGAGCCACCTGTCTGTGCTACCAAAAAGACACCCTGTCTATCCCAGCTTGATTTCCACACAGTAAGTTACCTGAGGGGCATGTGCTGGCCAGAGGCCAAGTGGGCTCATCTATCTGCCCGGGGCAGCATTTTAGAAGAGGGACTGGAAATAGTGTCCAGGTTTAATGAAGTTTTGGAAGAGGGGAGGGGGTGGAGAACAGAGGAGGAGGGGGCCAGGGAGCGGGAGAGAGGAGTCACCTGAGGCTTCTCCTCTCTGGCGTTTAATGGGAAAATGAGATATTTCCCAGGCAATTGCTTTTAAGTGACTATTGAAATTAATGCCTCGTTCCAGCAGCACATCTTTGTTAGAACATTAGCCTCTCAGAGGGAGCAAGAAAATGAGAAGGGAAGAAAAAAAAAAAAAAAAAACCTACCTGAAATGAGCCCAGCAGAGAAGGCTGAGGGCAGAGCGCGTGGGGCCACGGAGTGCTTGGGGGTGAAGTGACTCTGGGATCGTGCAAGGGGCCTAAGCGCTGAGGAGCCTTGGTGGCCTGGGGAGACTGTTCCCCCTGAGGGCCGCCCTCCTCTGCCACCTGGGGCCGGGGTATGGTTGCTGAGTGACAGGACGACTTGGGGTCCACTGGATGAGCCCTGGTGAAGTGCCTGCCCGGCCTGTGGGCTCCCTGGCCTTCTGAGGTGGCGGGGAGGCTCTGGGCCCGCATGCGGTCTCTCACAGGCTTTGGGGCCGCATTCCCAGTTTCTCAGTTTCCCCGACACTGGAGGTTCACTGAGATGTTAGGGACCCCTGTAGTGATAATAACCGCTGAGACTTATGAGCGCTCCCTACCTGGGAGGCACCGTCCCGGTAGGAGCAGCCTGGGTTCCTACTGGGGAGAACCCCTTGAGCCAGCGTGAAGGCTGTGAACTTCCCAGGTCTTACGGGTGGGGATTTCTCAGAGCCGAGACATGCCTTGCTTCCCTGGAGGCCTGAAAAGGCTCCTGTTTGTTCTTTGATTTGGGTGGGGCGGGGTTGCTTTCCCCCCCCCTTATTTTTGCTTTGTTTCTGTGCATGTATAGAATTGAGCCAAATGGAATAGACGCTTTAAACTCTGAATGCATTTTGCCATTGCTTTTAAAAAAGCTTGTTCTCATTTAAATTCACAGCATCAGTGAATGAGAGTGTTTATCTTACGATATCCTCACCAGCTTTATATATTATGCTTTTCAAATTTGTGCCAATTTTAGAGTGGGAAAATGGTTGTGAATGTGAACTTATAAAAGAAATAATTGTTGGCTGTTGTGAAAAATAAATATTTGTGTTTGTTTGCTAAAAAGTAGAGTTGGATCCCTAAGAATACCCAATATTGTCAAACAACAGCAGGCAGCCAAGTGCAGTGGCTCACACCTGTAATCCTAGCCTTTGGGAGGCTGAGGCAGTGGATCACTTGAGGTCAGGAGTTCGAGATCAGCCTGGCCAACATGATGAAACTCTGTCTCTACTAAAATACAAAAATTAGCCAGGGTTAGTTGTGGGCACCTGTGATCCCAGCTACTCAGGAGACTGAGGCAGGAGAATCACTTGAACCCAGGAGGCAGAGGTTGCAGTGAGCTGCGATCACGCCATTGTATTCCAGCCTGGACAACAGAACAAGGCTCTGTCTCAAAACAAAACAAAACAAAACAACAAAAAACAACAGCAGCCACCTGCTCCTTGAGCAGCCTTGAATGTCTATTCTCCTGTGAGCTCTGGTAAGGAAAATCCTCTTGGGATTTGCTGCCGTCCTCCCCTCCAGGGCTGGCACACAGGATGAGTACTCCAGGCTGGATTTAATAGAGATGCAATCGGATACCTGCGACATGGACTCCAGCCGGAGGCTAGCACGCTCTGTCCTGCCTTGGAAACTCTAGAGCTAGAGTTTGGGCGTGAAATCAGCACAGCTGATACAATTGTCAGGGGGAGGGGAGTTGGTTGGCTGTGATTCTGAGCCACTGGGGCCACTTGGGAAGGTTGCCTTTGCTATGCTGCAGTAGGAACTTCTTGGACACGTAGTACCCAAAGTCTGGATATTCCCTTGCTAGGCTGCATGCATCCAGGATGAGCTAAACCCTGGTCCCACTTGCTCTGACCATAGCCCTCTCCGGAGCCTTTTCCAAGCCTCAGTGCTACTGGGTGAAATTGACAGAGAGAGACCCTTTTAGGCTTGAGGAAAAGGACAGTCGCTGGATAACCAGAGCTGTGGAAAATAGGGACAAGGCTTGACCAGGTGAAGCCATCGACTCGGGAGAAGGTAAGAGAAGGTTGGGTCAGGTGGGGCTCCAGAGGGGCTTCTTGCCCCCAGAGGGGCCTTGGACTACAAGGTCCCGAAGCTCCCCTGATTCCAGGATTCTGCAAAAGAGTGAACCAAGAACAACCTAGAGCACTGGTCTCTGAATCAAAAAACAGACAGCACCTCAGGCACAGAGTCGGGCATGGAGGGAACAGGCTGTTATGTACCTGTGTGACCCCAGGCATGTCACTGGGCCTAACTTCTTCACCTAGAAAATGATGGCTAGGGCAAACTCTGAGGAATGATTTTATTTTGGGCTTTGTGCATGCAGCCAGGTCTATGTGAGCCATAAAGATAACTCCTCCCTCTCTGCATCTTCCAAACCTACCAAAGAAGAACCGAAGCTGACAGAATAGAAACGGGGACGCTGAGGAGGTGGGACTGGAGGCGTCCTTGTTCCTTTCTTGGTATGGCCTGAGCTCCCTCTGCCTCCAGACAGGCCACTCCTTGGGCTTCCATTTGCACATCTTATCCCTTTGATGGTAGAACATGCCCTACCTGCTCGCAGGTTTGACGAGAAGCAAACATTTGGTTCCATTTATTGGGTTAGCTCAGGGCCACTGCTTCCTAGGTATGATTTCACTTAGTCCTTCACACAAACCGTGAGGTTGACATCATGTTCACCCCCATAACACAGATGAGAAAACCAAGGGTTAGAGGACAGGCAGTGAAGGGCAGGCAAAGCCAGGGCTCAGATCTATTCTGGCTTCAGAGCCTCGACTCTCTCACAAATAGAGTATTTTCTTCTAAAAGTCATAGCACTGTCTTTGGGGTGGGGTGGGGCATGGAGTTTCTTGTTGAAAAAGATCTAGAGCTCTCATATGGAAATAGGTCCACAGAGGCAAGGAGCCTGGCCAGGAGTTGCAACACTGATGGATGGACACTTTTGGAAGGTGCTGGGAATGGGCATGCTGTCAGAGTCACGGGCCACTGCTCTCACCTGTACGTGATATTGAGTACTGGTCCATGTACCCAGCCAGTTACCTCGCAAGTCCACAAGAGTGGGCACATGCCTGGAGAATGAGGATGAGGCGGGGAGGGCGAGGAGGGAAAATGGGGGCATAATGCAGGGTCCTACCTGGGGGATTGGATATTGATTGGGAGCTCCCTGGGCAAGTGAGGCAGGTAAGACTAGGTGAGGGCAGGTGAGGACAGGTGAGAGCAGTTGAGACTAGGTGAGGGCAGGTGAGGGCAATTGAGGACAGATGAGACTGGGTGAGGGCAGGTGAGGTCAGGTGAGACTGAATGAGGGCAGGTGAGGCAGGTAAGACTAGGTGAGGGCAGGTGAGGACAAATGAGGCTAGGTGAGACTAGGTGACGCAGGTGAGGGCAGGTGAGGGCAGTTGAGACTAGGTGACACAGGTGAGGGCAGGTGAGGGCAGTTGAGACTAGGTGAGGCAGGTGAGGGCAATTGAGGACAGATGAGACTGGGTGAGGGCAGGTGAGGCAGGTGAGGTCAGGTGAGACTGAATGAGGGCAGGTGAGGCAGGTAAGGGCAGATGAAGTCAGATGAGGGCAGGTGAAGCCAGGTAAGGGCCTGGGCTTTACTGGGAGATGCAGAAAGGCAAGGACAACACTGAAGAGCAAATGGAGACTTGCTGAGCCTGAGGACATCCAATCACATGTGTTCCCCGGAGTCCCTTTGTTTTCTGCTCCAGCCTCATACGACGCCCTTCCCTGCACCCGACCTGCTTCCGCAGACGCAAAGTGCCATGTGCTTTAGGACTAGCCGGACACTGTGGCTGAAGAGAAACCTGTGCTCTGTCCTGAAGAGAATCTTCCCAGTGAAGGGACTAGAAAATTGAAGTTGAGGGGAGCAGGTACCTGGGCCCTGCTTGGGGCTGATAGGAAGACAGGAGGAAACTACATGGGATGCCAGCTCCAGAAGAACATGAGCCAGCGTGTGACCCTGCTGTGACCACTCTGAGTACTGCAAGCATCCACAGAGGCTGCACGGTGGCTCCTTACAGATGTGACACCTACTGTCACCTTCTCAGTTGCTCCACGTGCCAAGCTTCCAGGAGAGATGACAGATTTTCTCAGGTTCCAGTGATACATTGAGCAAAGCAGGAAGGTGAGCTGAACGCCACTGCTGCTGTCAGAGATGCTGGGAGAAGCCAGCAATTTCTATCCCTCCCCTGGAAGGACCTTGGGCGTCCTGTACCCATGGTAGTCAGCCACCGACCAGCGCAGCTCTTCAAGACACTACTAGAAAAGTGCCCCCTCGCCTCCCTGCTACTGCTGCCCAGGTAAGGTGAGTTTCTGCTCTACTTTTCTGCAAGTGATCTTCTGCCAGCACCGAGGGTGTTCTGTCCTTTAGAATTCATCATCCTTGAAGGGTCCTTTCATAGATCTCTCCAGCCTTCCCTGTGGAAAGAGATCAGCAGACACTCTTGTAGTCCTCCATCCATGGCTTAGAGGGATTCCTTGGCGTCACAGAAACCTGAAATGTCATGTGTGTGTGGGGTTGTTGAATTAGGAAGCCTGAATTCCCTTCATACTTCTACTTACACAGCTGTGTGACCTTGGACAAGTCACTTAACTTCTCTGGACTTGCTTCCTCATTGATAAATATACACCAACCAACCAGATGACCTGGAAGGTTCTAGCCAAATTGAAACTCTGCGACTCTTGCTGAGATCGTGCAGCAGTTTCTCTTCCCCAGGCCCAGGGAAGCAGAGAGTACAGGAATTTGTCACTGGAGGTTGGCTAAACATTGGGGCCTGGGGACTGGGGACCCTGGGCACAGTGACTCATGTTCTTCCCACACTCACCTATGACATGCAGGTTTAGATACCACCTGTGAGGCTGTCCTTACTGATTTCCATGACAACAGCAGAGCACTGGGTACAGGACAAGCTTGCTACCCCTGGGTGTGGGGCTGAGCGGGCCTGGAAGAAACAAGGCTGCTGAACTGAGCTTGAGGCCAGCCGCTCATTTTACCAAGCTGAGCTGTAATCACATCCCCGGGTAGCACTGTGCCTTCCCCAGAATATGACTGAGCAGCATTATGTCTGCAGTGCTAAGCGAGTGTGGTCAATAGATGGAGAGCTGTGACCAGCTGGGCTGTGATGTGGAGCCTGCAATCAGGCTGCCTGGGGGAAATTCAGGAGGCCAGCCATGGTCTTTAACCAGGGCAGCCCCGAGAGTGTCTGCAGGGGCTACATGCCCTGAGCAGATCCTCATAGATGCTGATCAGGGCAGCTTCTGGGCTCCACCTGGCACAGAAAAGCCAGAAAGCTCCAGGGGCTTCCCTTCTTTCCTGGCAGAGAAAGAGCAGGCGGATTCAGAGTCCGGTGAGGCTGTCTTGAGCTCTGCCAGGATCTAGGGAGAGCCAGCACCACCAGCAAGTGAGTCCTGATAGATTGTCTCAGGCTCTAAGATGGAGGAGGGGGCATCAGAGCTACCCATTGGTGGCTGGCCAAGGACAGCCGCAGCCCAGGTGGTTACGTACAGAAGAAAGGCAGCCACTTATGAACACTAAAATCGCAGGGGAGGGCTTCTCCAGGAAATGCTGGGCAGTATGTGTGCCAGTGGAGGCTGGCTGGCTCCTCATCATCCTGGTGCCGACTCATCACTTCCCAGGGATGTGGCCCTTTGGGGAATGCCTCCCCATTTTCTCCTCAGTAAAATGGGCCTAGGTTACAGAGTGTGTGCGGGTGAACTGAGATGCTTCCCGTGAGCTCCCAGGATGGAGTAAATGCTCTCTTTATAAGGGACAGGGAACCTGCCTTAGAACTTTCTCCATGACTGAGTTAGAGGAGTAAGCAATCCTTCTCTCCAGCCCAGCGCTGTGTTCCTTTGAAGAATCCTTTGATCAGTTAGACATTGAGAAAGGGGTGTCTTGGAGATGTAGGAAAATGTAAAATGTTCCCTGTCCTCTGGTTCTCAATTTGAGTGTGTGGTCATGGAGCAATTAGAAATAACACTCCAAAATGCAGGATCCAATGTCATGCATATACAAATTGTTCCCTAACACTGAACTCAAGTCCCTGTCCTTCCAGAATTAACAAACTAGTGAAAATAGTGGGAGGGACAATACCCAGTCCATCTGAACATAGGTACTACATTTCGCTCTGGACAGCAAATATGTTTCTAGAAAGTTCCACATGGCATGAGCATTTTGTAAATTGAATTACATGTTTTTTGAAAAATGCTTTTTGTTGATCTATAATGCACGTGCCCAAAGGTGTACCAGCTGAACATACCTGTGTAACCAGTTTAGATCAAGAGATAGAACATAAACTAAACTTCTACATTTCCTCCAGTCATTTATCCCCTCAGGATAATCACCATCATGGCTTCTAAGAACATAGATTAATTTTGCCAGGTTTTACTTTGTTTAAAAGGATTCATACAGTTTATACTCTTTTGTGTCTATCTTCTTTGGCTTAACTTGGTGTTTGCAAATTTCATTCATGTTGTTGTATGTAGTTGTAAATTTGTGTTCATTGCTGTAAAATATTCCATTGTGTGAATATATCACCATTTGTTGATATCCATCCTACTATTAATTAGCATTCATGTAACTACCAGTTTTATCCTATAACAAATAGTGCTGCTATGTATATCCTAGTACATGTGTTTCAGTGAATGTATATGTGCATTTCTGTTAGGCATATACCTAAGAGTGGAGTCTTTGAGTCAAGGTTATGTGCATACTCAGTTGTACAGAAATTGTCAAATCGGTTTCTACAGCAGTTGTAGCAATTCGGCAACTCGACAGCAGTGTGTAGGAGTTCCAATTGCTCCACATTCTTGACGACACTTACTATTTTCGGTTTTAACTATTATGATGGGGTCTATTGGTATTAGATTATGGCTTTAACTTGCATTTTCCTGATGAATAATGAAATGTAGCATATTCTATGTTTATTGGCTATTTAAAGGTTAGATCCTCTAACCTTGTAAAGAAAATGCTTATCTAAATATTTTGTGCATTTTCCTGTTTGGATATCAATCTTATTCTTGTTGATTTGTAAGAGTTCTAGGAGGATAATTCCTTTGAAATTGGGGAACTTTTTGTGGTATGAATAACATTTGGGCCTACATTTAGAAATCTAAATACTGGGTTTTCTTAGAAGCAGGTCACTGTATACACACTTACAAATTTCAACAGTGAGGTAAATCTAAGCATGGGGAAAATCAGCCTCAAATGTTCCTGAATACAAAGCTTCCTCTCCAAAGATGAGAAGACTACTGCTTTTCCTCCAGTTTATTTCATGCTGGTGTGGCAAAGGGGAGTGGGAAAGGTCATTCCATATGGTGTGTTGGAACAAGGAGGACAGTGAATTAAGTGACTGGTGGACAATGAGGAAAGAGATAAATGGTCAACCAAAAAAGGACTTACAGTTCCGCAATCGGGCTTGTTTCATATCAATGTGCTCATATCAATGTCCTCAACAAGCACTAGTGGGGTGAAATTTCATCTGACAGGGAATTTCTGATAGATAACAAATGAGTGGTGGGGGATTTACACGTTAGATGAGCAAGTATCTAGAGATTCATTGTTAGCTCATCTAAGAAAAATGCCTTTGTTTAATTTAGGGACAGTTGTAAAAGCCAAAACATGTAACAAAAGTATCTCTGGAAGCCACCCAAAAGAGTGTAGATGCACCACCAGGCATACTTTAAGACTCCTCTGTTATCCTAGGGGTGAGGCACAAGGACTAACCTCAAATCCTAAGTCCACATTTCAGACAGTGGCCCAGCCACCAGCTGTGTTCAGTCACCTACCCTGCCATATGCAGCTCTTTGGTGCTATTATCAAAGGAATTTCCCCTTTTAATTTCCATTTTATACAATGTAATATAGCAACATAAACATAATTATCCTCAGTGAAATTAAAATGAAACCAAGGAAAAGTTTCCTTGGCTTTCATTCATTCAATAAACTCAAGCACCTAATATATGCTAGGTATCATGCTAGAAGATAAATAAATAGCACAAGGTCTTCCCCGCAGGGAGCTCACAGTATTGTGGGGGAAATGAAAAAGTAAATAGTTAATTTCAAGATAATGTAGTGGCTGTGAGATGGAAGTTTTCAGGGAGTTAACAGGGATGGGGGACCTAACCAGTGACTGAGGAAGATAGGCAGGGGTGAGAAGCATTGGGAAAGGCTTCCAGAAAGAGTTAATGCCTTCAAGTCTATTTCTTCTTATCATCCGTGAAGGGGATATGTGGGAGAAAAGTCAGGAATTCACAAACCCCACCATGCATCTGAGGAGAAGGAAAAAAATTCCAATTTTCTGTTATTCCTAGGGTCCTCATGACTTCTATTAATGAACATTTTTTTTTGCCTCCCATTTTGAACATGAATTCAATGAAAGTTAATTAAAATGATGTAAAATGTGACCTTGTGTGAATTAATTAATGTTAGTAAAATGAGCCTTTTCCCCTTTTCTTTTCAATTACTCACATATGGAAACCCAAGAAAATATTTGCCATCCCTTGACTAAGCACTGTCAGGACTCATGGTTTTCAACATCTTTCTCCTGCTTACAACCATAAGAATAGGCAGATGGCCAATGAGGGGAGGAGGGTAAATGCAAGAATTTGTTATGCTGGAATTCAGCAGACTCTCTCTAACATGTGGGGTTTAAGATTGGTGGAATCATGAATAAGAGAAGTGGGAAAGAGGTAATTACATATCAGAGTGGTGGGTATAAGCTAAGAATCTACTTAGAAAGCTGACTGAGTCACTAAGAAAGGGGTTGTGGTAGTCAGAAACCCTTTCTCTGCTCTTCTCAAAGAACATAGAACAAACTACCAGTTGAGTCATTTGGAAAGCATTGGGCTGCAAGTAATAGAAACCCTAATTCATCACAATTGGAACAATTAGATGGTTTGTTATCTCACATAAGAAGAAGTCTGGGGGAATGGCCATTCCAGGGTTGATTCATTCACCAGCTTGCCAGTGTCTTAGATCCAGGTTATTTCTACTTTTCTACTCTGCCATCCCCAGTGTTTTGGCTTATCCTCATAGACTTCTTTCTTAATGGACCCAAGATGCTTTGGTTTCAGGAACAACACACAGAGCCCAAGTCCAAAGGCAGAAAAGCAAACATTCTTATCTTGTGGCTTTTGTTTCTTTTGTTTTGCTTTTTTGTTTTTATTGTTGTTTTTTTTGCAAGAAAAACCTTCCCAGAAGCCCCATCAGCAGATTTCACTTTCAGCTCCATTGGCCCAAATTGCATCTCATGCCTGAACCAATTGGTTGGCAGGGGAAATCACTCTGTCCTATCTGGCTTCAACCATGAACTCTCACTGCTGGGTAAGAGGGCAGCCTAGCCTTCCCTAAAGGACTTGGTAACTTGCAATAAGATGAGCAAAATCAGAGTTCTACTAACAAGGAAATGGGGGGATGGCAGAGGGGATGGCAACTAACACATCCATATTAAACAAGAGCTCTCTGCTTTCTCTTCTTGAACTTGAGGGGCACAGCCTTGGGGATTTGGGGGATACCCCTTTGTTCATCTCATTTCTTCTCCTTGGTAGCAAGTAGTTGATAGAATCACACCAGAAAAATGAGCAAAATGTGACAAAGAAACAACTTTAATACAGTGAGGATACTGGAGAACAGACCAGATGTGAGCAGGCAGGGAAGTCTTTAGCAAAATTGTGGAGTGCCCAAAGCTTGGTTTCTGACATGTGGGGCCTTTCTCTTTTGTGTTCTTCCTCCTCACTCCATATCCTACCCAAGAAACCCGATATTTTAATATTCTCCTCTTTGCTCCATTAAAGCATCAAATATATTCACACAAGGTTTACATGACCAAGGAGCGCAGGATAGGGATTAAAAAATAGACTTTAAATACCAGCTCTGCCATCTGCTAGCTTTCTGACCATTTTGAGCCTCAAGTTCCTCACCAACAAAGTGAGAATAATGATACTACCCAGCAGGTTGTTACCACTGTGTTTATTAGTGCTCATCCTGTTAGAGCAAACTAACTGCTAACAGCTTTAAAATCATGATGGCTTAACACAAGTTTGTTTCTTACTAACACAGAGTCTAGTGTCAATGGTCCTGACTGGGTGGCTTTCTGGTGACCTGAGGACTCAAAGATACTGCCTTTGCATTTTTAAGTTGCCACTGTCTTCAACACAGGATCTTTAAGTTTTTGTTGGAAAGTTGTGGCTGCTTAACTTGGCTTGGAAGAATTTCATTGTTGAGAACTAGGACCCGAGATGCAGGGTGGGAGCTGGAATAAAAACCTTTGCTATGTGCCCAGGTAGAGATGTGATGAGCATCAAGCTAGTCTCTGCCACATTATTATTTTGGCTGTTGCTGTTATTGTAACTAATACCGTGTACTGAGACAGCTGTCATTTTTCAGATGTAACTATGGACCCTAACAGTTCATGGACGTTCATGGCCATAATTCCAGGAAGCCATTTCTGGGAGCTTATGTACCTTAAATCTCAGTTTGAGGTGTCTAGGGAAGAGAAAATAGACCGTTAAGGATGACAGGAGGGAAGTCTAGTAACTTCTCTCTTCTCCATGATACTTAGCATGGTGTTGGACACAGCAGGTGCTGACTCAGTGACTGTGGGACTTACTCATGGTGGATGCACTACTCTATTTCCTTGGGTCCCTTTCCCATTTTCATGCCCCTTGGCTCTGAGTTTGCTTTTACTCCCGGTATCCAGAACCCATGCTTCTTTGTGAGAGGGCTGCCCTCATGCTTCTGGAGTCTGCTTTTCCTGTGTACAGAGAGAGTGGGGGGTACCTAGAAACATGCATCCCTCTGAGATGGCCCTTGACCAATGGAGGGAGGGGCTCTCGGTCTCCAGTCCTCCTCTGTGGGAGAAGCCAGACACCCTGCAAGCATGGGACCTTGCTTGACATTGCACCTTTGCTTGGTTTCCTTCTCACTGTCTTGCGTCCTCACTTCCCTGCAGGGGACGCTGCCCAATACATCACTTTCTCACAAATCCTCATCTCTAGGATGCTTCTGGGGAAGCAGCCTGAGACAGGAGGTAAGCTGAAGAAGCAGAATTTTGAAGATTCTGGACCCTGTTTGAACGGAATAGCCAAGACGGGTCTTTGAGAACATCAGTATTTGCTTCCCACCTCAGTTTTCACATTCACAAATTAAAAGATCACACAGGCAGACTTTGGTATGATACGCAGTCCCTGAGCAGTGTGGGGACTCAAAGACATTTATGCCAGCTCATCAGCGTGCATCCAGTGCTTCAGAGGGTTCTGAGAGACTGGTTCAGCCCACTGCCAGCCAGGTCATCTCAAAACTGAAATGAAAGCAGTAGAGAGGATTATATTTATCAACTGAGTGAGACTTGCTTTTCTCAACAGGATATTTATGTTGTGAACTGGTAGAATCTGAACTGCATAACATAAATTTCCAGACATGCTTCTTAGATGATGCAGTCTGCCACAGGTGAGGTGTTTTCAGCTTTATGCTGACTGTGTATTAATATGAAGGCATTCCTTACTCTTCTACCTTAATATACGATCTCTTTGGTTTTAATTAAGTCTGTCCTTGCTTCTGAACTTCTGATTTCCCCCAAAGGTTGGAGATAATGTTCAGGAATGACTTCAGAGCAGGTACATACAAGGTACAGCGTGGCATGTACAAGGCTGTACATCAAGCCACTTGAGAGACTACCTTGGCATTGGGCACTATGGTGAACACCGTAAAGTGCCACCTAGATCCCCCTGAATAAGGACTTGTAGTCCCCATGGTGCAGAGTGCTGCTAGCACACAGAGGTTGCCTGGGCTGCAGAGAGCAGCCTTACTGATGTCACACCTATGCCCATGGGGCCCAAATCTAATAACTGATCAATGTGGACACATAAAGATCTGGCCATCTCAGACCACCTTAAAACAACTCTGAAGGGCCATTTGATCTCCCAAGCCCTGCCCCCGTGGGACTGACCAAGGCTGTCTTTGACCTTGGCTCAATTTCTGTTTCAGCATACTGCTTCCTCCTCCTTACACAGGTGTTGACCCCTTAATCGGCATTCTGCACAAAAAACTCCATCTTAGGGTCTGCTTTCCAGGGAACCCAACTTGTAATAGTCACACTTCCCTCCCTCACCAACCACACTCTCCCTGAAGACATCAGGGAAGAATAAATAGAGTGGTCCTTCAGCGCTGGATGCAGCTTGGCTTTTCTTTCAAGCCCTCTGGGTGTCTGATAAGGATAGGAAGAGGAGAAAGACTCAAGGGTGCAGTTTGAGGATTGTATGATGGCAGGGCTACCTCATTTTGATGCAGGGAGAGGGGTAAAGAAGCCTTTGCAGTCTCTGCAGGGGGCCATGCGTTATAATTCCTGAGCATCTCTAACCCGGGCAGCTCTGAGTTCATTCCAGACATCATCCCAGAGGGCCCCCTCTCCTTCATCCTCACACTCAGATGCTGTAGAGGTCAGCAAGTGCTGCCGACTCTTCATTCAAACTGTATTTTGAATCCATCTACTCTTCTCCCTTTCCTCTGCCTCCACCCTGGCCAAAGCCACATCATCTCTTACCCAGCTAAAATGTGTCTTACCTCCTTGCAATTCGTTCTCCTCACTATAGCCAGAAAGATTTTTGAATACTGATATTTTTCACTCCCGGGAATTTCCCCGTTTCTTTTCATAATTGTTAGCTCTTGATTTGTAATAATCTTCTCTCATTTGATATATAGATACCCGCCCACATCTCTCCAAGATACTAAGTATACAGATTTTAAGTTTCTGTTCTGATTAGACTATTAGCTCGGTTTCCTCAGTTATAAGTTTTTTCTTTTGTTGAGTTTGGTAATGCTCTTGTATGGAGTTTAGCATCTTCACATGGTTGATGTATTTAGATTGTATGTAAAGCTCTGTGCTTTCTGCTTGTTGTTGAAATGCAGCCTGGTTTCCTTCTGATCTCTTGGGGTGTGGGTGGGAGCTGATGCCTTGGCTTGCATTGTGGGGAAGGCGAGCACAGACCACCAGGCAGGAGCTCACTGTCCCACCTGCGTGTAGAGGCTGCCTATTCCTCCTCAGCTCCCACCCACACCCCAAGAGACCAGAAGGAAACCAGGCTGCATTTCAACAACAAGCAGAAGGCACAGAGCTTTACATACAATCTAAATACATCAACCATGTGAAGATGCTAAACTCCATACAAAAGCATCACCAAACTCAACAAAAGAAAAAACTTATAACTTATTCCTCCTCAGTGTCATCAGTCATCCAAAGCTTTGACCTGGTCCCGGCCCCAGATTTCACACTGATAGGTACTGCTGGATGCAGCAGCATCCCTTCCTGACCCGGAAGTCGTTCATAATAATGCAACCTAAAGGCCATCCCACATTTTTTTCCTTCGTGACACTAATCACAATGAAGAGTTAGTAAATATTTACTCATCTGTGGTTGGATTGGCCTACTAAACCGAGGTCTATGAAGGCAGAGATCAAGTTTATTTGGGCCACCACCGTGTACCCAGTTCTCAACACTGCACTTGACACACCCTTATTTCAAGAAATCGTTATTGAATAATGTGTTGTTTAGGCTTCCATAACATCTTTCATTTAAAGAAAGCGTTCTTAGCTCAACACAGTCTGAAAACAACCACAAGAGAGGACACCTTATCAAATCAGGAGCAAAGGGCCTTGTGCTTCTGTGTAGGTTCTGTGGGGAAAGGTATCTGGTGGGGTGTGCTGCACAGGCCCCTTGTCCAGAGGGAGTTACAGTCCTGCGGCTGTTCTAGGCTGAGGGAGCCCGACTTCACCTTCCCGAGAGCAGGGAGCTCATTTTCCTCTGAACTCGCAGCCTCTGCCAGCAGAGAGAGGCGGAGCCTGCAGAAACTGCTGCAGGGCCATTATGGGGCATTGGAGGAGACGATTACATTAGTTGCTGGGTCCTGGGGGGCTCAACAGGCAGGAGGTGGAAGGAAGGAAGGAGGGAGGGAGGGCTTCAGCCTGCACCACTTTTGAGCTATTCTGGGGTGCCAGCACCCCCACCCTCCCATCAGTACCACTGCCATCTGCACCCACCTGCTCATTGCTCTTCACAGTGGTAGCCACTGCAGTTGGTAAGGGACCTTCCAGAAAAGAGAATGCTCCTGCCACTTGAGGAGGAGGGGGCTGTAGAGATCATAGCGTCTCTCTGCAGCTCATTTGATAGCTAAGGGAGCTGGCCCAACATCACACAGGCAGTAATAAGTGAGGCTAGGGCCAGGATGCAAAATTACTGATCCCCAGGGCACTGGGACTGCAACAAACTGCCCTCTCCTTCTCTCTCTTTTCCTCCTGTCTCATCCCCTTTCACCTTGTCTGCTCCATCTTGTTCCCAGCCTCTTAACACTTCAGCCCTGTGCCACCACTGCAAAGACACTGCCACACCACTGACACCCCAGGCTCCTGGGTCACCACCATGCATTTTGCCTACCCCTGCTTGGGGCTGAGGGGCTTGCTGGCCTCTGACCAAAGCTCTCTCTATGGTTTCAAGCAGAATCTGGGAGCTGCAGTATTAATACCAGGGAGGGCCTGCAGGAGCGCAGGATTCCCAAGCCTCTCCAGAAGCACTGGGGATTCATTGTACTCCCAGGCTCGCTCTTGTCCCAGGAGAACAACAGCCTGATTCCCAGATTCCAGACCCTATTCCCTGAGATGAGAACATTCCTGAAGCCCCTGGACTGTGCGTGGCTTTCATTTGACAATCTCGAACACAGACCTTTGACTTTATGCTCTCTGATCCCCTTCTGCCACAGCTCCTGCTGCTTGCCCACCTCCCCCAGACAAGACCATTCCCTTCTTTTGAGTCACTCTTACATCTGACATTACCTCGACTCTCGTACCCAGCACACTGTATTGCAATGACCTGCTTATTTCTCTGTTTTTTTTTTTTTTTTTTTGAGACGGAGTCTCGCTCTGTCGCCCAGGCTGGAGTGCAGTGGCCGGATCTCAGCTCACTGCAAGCTCCGCCTCCCGGGTCCACGCCATTCTCCTGCCTCAGCCTCCCGAGTAGCTGGGACTACAGGCGCCCGCCATCTCGCCCGGCTAATTTTTTGTTTTTTTTTTTTTTTTTTTTTTTTTTTTAAGTGGAGACGGGGTTTCACTGTGTTAGCCAGGATGGTCTCGACCTCCTGACCTTGTGATCCGCCCGCCTCGGCCTCCCAAAGTGCTGGGATTACAGGCTTGAGCCACCGCGCCCGGCCATTTCTCTGTTTCTTAGTCCTTCCAGGGAGCACCTTCAGGGCAGAATCTGTCTCCAGCACCAAAGGAGCTGGCGCTGAGAAGGAGCCGGCACTGAGAAGGTCCTCAATCATTGTCGGTTACAGGGGATCTGGCCACCTGGGATCCAGCTCTGTGGTGCAAACGGGAAGAAGGGAGGTAGAGCCAGGTTTCCCATCCCCAAACCTCCCAACCCCACCTCCCACCTCCCACCCTCAGTTGGAGCCTAAGGTGACAAGGGGCTGCTGCTCATACCTTGCTATGTTCTAACTAACTAGAGCCTGTCTCCCCAGGTGCATGTGTGGGAGGGAGAACAGCCTGAGTAAGGAGGCCCTCGGAGTGTTCCTGACCAGCCGGGGATCCTGGCGGGACGGACCCTCCACAGGAGCGTTTTTCTAGGGTGTGTTCTGTGGAACCCTGGACCTGTGATGTGCTCTGGGAATAAAAGGTTCAGAGCTTGGCTTTTGGGAAATGCCGCTTCCTACAAACCTCCCTGTCCCTGTTGTAGCTTCACAGTACACTCTGGTGTGTGAGGACTCTGAGCGACCCTGCGGCACGAAATGTGGATTGTAAAACAGTAAAAACAAAACATTAACAGCGGGGGACATTCCTCTGCTGACCCCAAAGTTCAGCAGGTGCGGGAGAGGGAGGGGCGGGCTCTCCTGTCTGCACAGGGCTTGGGGAGTCACCTCCGCCTCGGGGCTCGCAGACAGGGCTTCTCGTGCCAACGCTGCCCCTCGGGGCGTCTTCTCCCACCCATCTGTGCTCAGGCATCCCTTCCCTCTCCTCTGGATTTTGTTTAGGCCTATTTGCAATTTCTTAAAAAAAAAAAAAATCTAATAAATAGTTGGAACCTGAAAGAGAGCTGGCCAATGAAACGCCGCGTTGGGGCATGACCGCATCGGTGAGGCCGCCCATTGGCTGGCGTGCCCTGAGGCGATGACTGCGTTTCCCCGGCACCGCCCCGCGCAGGTGCCCACGCCTCCCAGGCTTTGGGGGAGTGCCCGGGAAGCGCGGGGGGTGGGGGGTGTCGCGTGCCCTTGGCCGGAGGCCTGGTCGCCCGCCGGCCCTGCCATCCTCGGCTTGGCCGTTGCTGCCCACGCGCCTGTAGCGGAGCGAGCCTGCCTCCAGGGCAGCCTCACTGCCTGGATCCTGGGCAGGAGACCTCCCAGGTAATAACCGTGATCACGGTGTTGATGCTCACTCTGGGGCAAGGGTGCTCACGTGTTCTTGTACTTGGGCGGAGTAGCCCTTCTTTCAAAGTCAGCCCCGGTCCCCTTGCACTCTGCAGCCTTCTCTGTCGGCCCCTGCCCGCATTAATCTCCCGCATTTTAACTTCTAAAATGTTCGTTGTCAGCGCCCTTCATTTGGTATTTGTAGCAGATACCGTCTCCTGGTGCAGCGCCATGTCCATTCTACCATGATATAAAACCTCTTGATTTTTAGCTGGGTGCATGGCTTCTGGAATCAAGACTATGTTCCCAATTCCCTTGCAACTAGATGTGACTAAGTTCAGGCCAATGGGATGGTCATGTTCTACTTCCAGGAACTGTCCCTAAAATAAGGGAATGTGTCTTTTTAGGTCCCTTCCTCTCTCCAGCTGTCTGGAATGGAGCCACCATGTATGGGGCTCAAGCAGCCAGCTCTGACCCAGAGGTAACACATTATGTATTGTGGAGCCGCAGGATGGAGGAGCCTGGGTCTGATGGTTCTGTTAGTCAAGGCTAGCCAAAGAAGCAGGACCAACAGGAAATACATATGTTTACGTATGTATGTGTTATGTATATGCTATGTACACACACACACACACACACACACACAGAGGGTGTGTGTGTGTTAAGAAAGTGGCTCATGTGATTGTGGGACTGGCGAGTTCAAAATCTGCAGACCCAGAAAAGAGCTGATGTTGCAGCTCAAGTCTGAAGGCAATTTGGGGGCAGAATTCCCACTTCTTCAGGGGACCTCAGTCTTTTCTCGTAAAGCCTTTTACTGATTGAATGAGAACCACCCACAGTATGAAGGGTCATCTGCTTTACTCAGAGTTTACTGATTAAAATGTTAATCACATACAAAAAAAGTCTTCACAGCAACATGTAGATTAGTGATTGAGCAAAATCTGGTTGCCATGGCTGTTATGGACTAAGTTTTGTCTTCCCCAAATTCACAAGTTGAAGTCTGAACCCCTGATAACTGAGAATATGACTGCATTTGGAGATAGGGTTGTAAAAGAGGAATTAAGTGGGCCGGGTGCGGTGGCTCACGCCTGTAATCCCAGCACTTTGGAAGGCTGAGGTGGGCAGATCACGAGGTCAAGAGATCGAGACCATCCTGGCCAACATGGTGAAACCCTGTCTCTACTAAAAGATACAAAAAATTAGCCGGGCGTGGTGGTGCGCGCCTGAAATCCCTTGGAGGCTGAGGCAGGAGAATCACTTGAACTGGGGAGGTAGAGGTTGCAGTGAGCTGAGATCGCTCCACTGTACTCCAGCCTGGCAACAGAGTGAGACTCCGTTTCAAAACAAAACAAAGCAAAAAAAACAAAAGAATTAAATTAAAACGAGGCTTTTGAGGTGGGCCCAAATCCAAGCTGACTTGTGTCCCTATAAGAAAAGAAGATGAGTGCACACAGAGGGGCGCTGGGATGCATGTGCACAAAAGGACGACCATGTGGTGGAAGGGGAAGCAAGAAGGTGGCAAGCCCAGGAGAGAGGCCTTTGGAAACACCAGCCCTGCCAGCACCTTGATCTTGGATTTCCAGCTCCAGGACTGTGAGAAAATAAATTTCTGTTGGTTAAGCCACCAACAGTCTGTGATATT
Organism: Rhinopithecus bieti; assembly: GCF_001698545.2. NCBI lineage: Eukaryota > Metazoa > Chordata > Mammalia > Primates > Cercopithecidae > Rhinopithecus > Rhinopithecus bieti. The sequence continues at coordinate 936,444 of NW_016807906.1, forward strand.
TTCTGTGGCAGCCATAGCAAATGAACACACATGACCTTGCCAAGTTGACATGTAAAATGAACCATCACAATGGTGCTTATTTAACAAGACTGCATGTACTTCGGAGGCAGGCACAATGCATTCATCTCTGAAAATTATGTGTTTTTCATAAAATGCTAAAGATTTTCAGCTTTAAAACCATCAATGCTAGTGGGTAATTGAAGGTGGTAAGCAGGGAGTGCCAAGGTCAAATTTAGATTTTAGAAAAATCTCTGAAACCAGTGATGGGTAGAGGAGAGTGAGATTGCTATCAGAGAGACTGGTTAAGGGTTGATGAATAAAGACAGGTAGAAGATAGGCACAAAGGGACAGTGATGGTGGGAAGAGGAGAACTGAGCAGCACATTGGCAGGAGGAATAAGGAAGAGGGAAAACCTAAGGAGAATCCCAAGTGTCTAGTCTGAGAGGCTTAGGGGGATGTTGATGTCACCAACCAAAGTAGAGAATGCAGGTGATTTCCCCTTTTGTGGTGGTGAGCCTGGTGCAGCATCAAACAATTCATTTGCTTTTAGGCATGTTGAGTTTTATCTGCCTTTGGGACATCTGCATAGTGATTCCAGCAGGCAGTTTGATATGCTAGCATGGAGCTCAAGTCTGGTTGGAATCCAGATTTCTATGCCTGTTTCCATTCAGCAATTACATTTCCGAGAGCAGTGAACCTTCCCACCACACTTGCGGGTCTCAGTCCCAAATCTTCCAAACGTGCATGACTATTTGCTTTTGTTTTCCCTTTTGGTCATTGCTATCCAATAAGATCAATTTCAGAAAGGATGGAAGCACCATTGAGGACCCCCTGCTGCACGATAAAGACCCAATTGTAATTCATAACAAACGTGAATCATATTCTACTGTTCTGGCGGTCTAATTTTTTTTTTTTTTAATTTAGAATCTTTGAATCTCTCCTCCAAAGACCTAAAACTAGCTTGAATGTTAGAAGGAGCTGTCTCTGGGCTGTATGGAGAAGTGTGGCTGCTATTTGAGAGCAGATTCTTGTGGAAAAAACATTTTTCCCCCAAGGAATTTTCTTGCATGAGTCTAAACCCATCCTGGCTCAGGGCCCTCCCAGTCTCCTGCACTGAGCAAGCAGGTAGGGAGAGAGCAAAGAGGGGTGGTCTGGAGTTTTAGGATCTGCATTTGAATCTCTCCTCTAGATTTGCGACCCTGGGCAAGTCTCCGCCAATCTCTCGTTCCTGAGCACCTGGTCTATGCCAGGTCCCAGAGCTTTCTGGGTTCTATCTGGGCCTCAGCATCCACATTGGACAAAAAGCATAAATATTTCTGCCATGCACGGTTATTATGACAAATGCAATGAAATAAGGTGGAAGGGCCTCTCACAGTGCCTACCTCAGAGTGGAAAGTCAATAAATACTAGGTCATTCTGTGCCTGAAAATCTCACCTCTAATTATTCTCTTTCCCTTCCCAATTATAAAAAACAGCAGCAGCAGTAACAGCAACCGCAAAATGCACTCCAAGGTACTTCGAACCATTTCTTGCTGGGGTAATGTTTGCATCCTTGGTTAGTTAAAAACTTTGTGTTCCTCCCATGTCAGAAGCCCCTGGATCTTGTATGAAGCTGTACATTCCTTGATTAGTTTGTTTCTGTCCTTCTGTGGCTTGTTCCAAAGGGCTTTGCTGCTGCCTTCATCTGGGGAAATTCGCACACTAATGCAGTGGTATCTCATCCCAATCTATTAGGTGTGACAGCTACTGGCGAGAAATAGATTTGTGTTTAACTCTTTGTTGCCCAACAAGGACCTCTATAACCCAAGGGAAAACAGTCATCTGTCTATGAAGCTGTGATCTCCCCTACAAGCAAGAGAGTTCAATTGCCGGGAGGTCTTTGCTTTTTCTGGCTTCCAGAGAATGCAGAAATCTCAGGGAGCCACTATTGAGCTCCTTCCCCATAGGATATTGGGCCAGGCAACAAAACAAACCTCCTGAGACACTTCTACCTGGGAATGCCCTCCTGAGGCTGGTGGCAGCCCTCTGATGAAGACACTATAGTATTTATTTTTTGCAAATGTTGGTGATCATCTAATATACATCTCTGCTGAGCAAACCTTTGTGAACTGAAGGCCAAACGTTTTCACCCTGTGTTGGTAGAACCACGTAGGCTGGTTCCAGGCTGTTTTCTGTGCAACCCTCAACATGACAATAATAATGATGATGATGCTAATGATGATTGTAAAATCTGCAGTGGTTTCCATTTATTGCCCTATTTGGCTTGTAAGACTTGGCAGATCACAATGACACACACACACACACACACTCTCTCTTTCTCTCGCTCTCTCTCTTTACTGTGTGCCAGGGACTGGACAAAGCACTTTGCATGCATTATAACACTTTTCTTAACAATCCTGTAGCAGGCAGTAGTAGCATCCCCGCTTTATTTTTATTTATTTATTTATTTATTTTTATTTTTTATTTTTTTTTTGAGACGGAGTCTTGCTCTGCCGCCCAGGCTGGAGTGCAGTGGCCGGCTCTCAGCTCATTGCAAGCTCCGCCTCCCGGGTTCACGCCATTCTCCTGTCTCAGCCTCCCGAGTAGCTGGGACTACAGGCGCCCGCCTCCTCGCCTGGCTAGTTTTTTGTATTTTTTAGTAGAGACGGGGTTTCACCGTATTAGCCAGAATGGTCTCGATCTCCTGACCTCGTGATCCACCTGTCTCGGCCTCCCAAAGTGCTGGGATTACAGGCTTGAGCCACCGCACCCGGCCAGCATCCCCGCTTTATAACTAAGGAAGCTAGAGTTCAAAAAGGTGAAGAACTTGACTTGAAGTTCAAGGTCATATAGCCCAAAGTGGGCAGAATCAGACCTGTACCCAAGTCCATCTGCACAAAGCTGGCCCTTCTACTCTGTACAACTCGGTGTCTTTCCAGTGCGCTGTGACTCTCGGTGGTGGAACCAGCCTTGTCAATTGCTGCCTGCCATATCCAGTCTGACCTGGCTGCCTGGGCATTCTCCCACCCCATGGGCAGCAGTGGCTCTGGCTGCCAGGGCTCCAGGGTGTGGGCAGCGGATGGGAGGGAGGGGAGGCCAGCTGTGCAGTTCTGCCGAGCTGGGACAGAGCTGGGAGGCAGGGTGCCTATTGATTGACTGAAATTGGATTTGTTGACACAAACTGCCAGCATTTCACAGTGATGAAAGGATAGCCCACCAGCCTCATAACAAGCAGAGATTTCCCTGAGGGCCACCAAAGCTGCTGGTGTGGCTCTTTTGTGAGGAGAAGAAAGCAATTAGGAGGACGGGTGAGGTTATTAGGTCTTATTGCTTCCCTCAGCTTCTGCACACAGCGAGTGCTGTGCGGCGTGGGATTTCAGGCTCCCTGTCCTACGTGCTGTGGATTCTGTTTGTGCCTCTTCCACTGCGTAAAGCCAGTTGGGGGACAAACAGCTCGTGTAAGCGGACTCCAAGCATATGGAGAATGCACACATAGATTTAGGGCACCAGAAGAAACCAGCAGGTGGAACCAGCTTTAGCAGACTTTAAAAATAACAAGATCATTGGAGTATAAATACAAATCCATGAATGCACGAGGCACACCCATCTCTCTCTCCCTTGCTTTCTCCATCCCTTTTTATGTGTTGTCACATTAAAAATATTTAGACTGGTTTGGTTTAAAAGATTTATTCAGGTAAGTTGGTCAACTACACATGTCTACAGATGGGCAGGGGAGGAAGAGGAGAGGAGGGTATGTTCTGTCAGGACAGCACTGGTTTAGCAAGTGTTTATCGAAATCTGGAATATGCACAGCAGTAGGGGTGGGTGTATGAGGGGGAGAGGTAAGAAAATATCAGGAATAATGTCACCTTATATTGTATAAGTGGGTTTTTGTGGCAAAATATACATAACCTAAAATTGACCATTTAACCATTTTAAGTGCACAGTTCAAGAACATTAAGTACTTTCACATTTATGTATGGCACAGCCGTCACCACCATCCACACCATCCATCTTCAGAACATTTTCATCTTCCCCACTGAAACTCTGCCCTCATTACACGATAACTCTCCATTCCCCCCTGTTCCCAGCTCCCGGCAACCAACGTTCTACTTTCTGTCTCTATGAATTTCACTACTTTAGGTGCCTCCTATAAGTGAAATCATGGAGTATTTGTCCTTTTGTGACTGGCTTATTTCACTGGGCATAATGTTCTCAAGGGCCATCCTTGTGGTAGTATGTGTTGGAATTTCCTTCCCTTTAAAGGCAAAATAATATTACGATCTACAGCTAGGCCACATTTTGTTTATTCATCACCCATTGATGAACATTTGGGTTGCTTCCATCTTTTGGCTATTGTGGCTACTGCTACTATGAATACGAGTATACAAGGATCTGCCTGAGATCCTGCTTTCAGTTTTGGAAGGTGTATTTCCAGAAGTGAGATTGCTAGACCATACAGTAATTCTATGTTTAGTTTTTCTGAGGAATTGCTGTAACTTTTTTCCACAGTGGCTTCATCATTTTACTGTTTTACATACCCACCAGCAATGTGAAAGTGTTCCAATTTCTCCATGTCCTTGTCCACACTTGTTATTTTCTGGGCTTTCTTTCTGGTTCTCTCTCTCTCTCTCTTTTTTTCCATTACAGTCATTCTAATGAGTGTGAAGAGGTATCTCATTGTAGTTTTCATCTGCATTTCCCTAATGATTATGATGTTGAGCATTTTTTCATGTGCTTATTGGCCATTTGTATATCATCTTTGGAGAGATGTCTATTCAAGTTCTTTGCCCATTTTTAATTGAGTTGTTTGTTTTTTATTGTTATGTTGCTTTATTTTTATTTTTATAATGGTTAGGATTACAATTGTGGATTTACCCCATTTTGGGGAGAAAATGAAGGTCATAGAAGTTCAGGAACTTGCCCGATGTCTCCCAGTTGGGTGGAACTGAAGTGCAGCCTTTTGGTTTCTTATCCTGCCTTTCTCCTTTGCTCATGCCGTCTACTCCAAGATGGCGACATGTGATTCACACCTTCCCAGACTTCACATTTCACTTAGGAACAATACAGGAGAATGTAAAAGATGTGTCAAATGAAGGTCACAGAGGATGAATTTTTATGGACATTCAGAAAAAGGAGCCTGATGTCTGGGTCATTTGGGAAGATTCTGTGACAAAGGGGAACCAGACGTGAACATTTAAAAAATAGTGTGATAGCAGCTACCATCAAACTCAGTGGGAAAAAACCGAAAGCTTTCCCCCTAAGATCTGACACAAGGCAAGGATGTCTATGCTCACCACTTCTATTCAACAGAGTGCTAGAAGTCATAGCCAGAACAATGAGACAAGAAAAAGAAAGACATTCAAGTTGGAAAGGAAGAAGTAAAATTATCCCTATTTGAGAATGATATGGTTACATACATAGAAACCCCTAAAGACTCAACCAAAAACTGTTAGAGCTTAATAAATACAGTCAGTAAAGTTGCAGGATACAAAATCAATATATGCAAATCAGGTGCATTTCTATACACAAACATTTAACTATCTGACAAGGAAATCAAGAAAATAATCCCACTCGCAATAGCAACAAAAAGAAGAGAATACTTAAAAATAAATTTAACCAAAGAGATGAAACACTTGTACACTGAAAATTATAACAATGATGAAGGAAGTTAAAGAAGATACAGATAAGTGGAAAGATATCCACGTTGACTGAAATAATAAATATTGTTAAAATGTCTAAACTACCCAAACTGATTTACAGAGGCAAAGCAATCCTACCGAAGTCCCAATGTTGTCCTTTACAGAAATAGAAAAATCTACCCTAAAATTCATATGCGGCCAGGTACAGTGGCTCTCACCTCTAATTCCTGGACTTTGGGAGGGCAAGGTGGGTGGATCACTTGAGGTCAGGAGTTCAAGACCAGCCTGGCAAACATGGTAAAACCCCACCTCTACTAAAAATAGAAAAGTTAGCCAGGCATGGTGGCAGGTGCCTGTAATTCCAACTACTCGGGAGGCTGAGGCAGGAGAATCGCTTGACCCTGGGAGGCAGAGGTTGCTGTGAGCTGAGAGTGCACCACTGCACTCCAGCTGGGGGGACAGAACAAGACTCTGTCTCAAAAAAAAAAAAAAAAAAAAGAAGGAAAAGAAAAGAAAAAAAATCATATGGAACTACAAAAGACCCAGAGTAGCCAAAGCAATCTTGAGCAAGAAGAACAAAGCTGGAGGCTTTACCCGCTCTGATTTCAAAATATATTACAAAGTTATACTAACCAAAATAACATGTACTGGCATAAAGACAGATACATAGAACAATGGAAAAAACCAGAAAGCCCAGAAATAACTCACATGTGTGGTCAACAAATCTACAAATCTTCAACAAAAGTGCCAAAATTACACAATGGGGAAAAGACAGTCTCTTCAGTAAGTGGTGTTGAGAAAACTGGCTACCCCCATGTAAGAAAATGAAACTATATGTTTATCTTACACCATACACAAAGATCAACTCAAAGAGACTGAAACGTAGCCCTGAAGCTCTAAAACTCCCAGAAGATAACATAGGGGGAAAGAGCTTCATGACATTGGTCTTGGCAATGATGGTTTGAACATGAAACCAAAAGCACAAAGGAACAAGTGAGGCTACATCAAACTAAAAAGTTTCTGCACAGCAAACGAAACAATCAACAACAACGAAAAGCAACCTACAGAATGGGAGAAAATATTTGCAAGCCATACATCCAATAACGGGTTAATATCCACAATATATGAGCAACTCGCACAACTCAACAGAAAAAACAAAACTTGATTAAAAAGTAGACAGAGGAATTGACTAGACATTTTTTCCCAAGAAGACATACAAATGACTAACAGGTATATGAAAAGATGTTCAACATCACTAATCATCAGGGAAGTGATAATCAAAGTCACTGTGAGACGTCACTTCACACCTGTTAGGATGGTTATTATCAGAATGACAAGAGATAACAAATGTTGGTGAGGTTGTCAAGCAAAGAAAAACCTTGTCCAAGATCGATGGGAGGAATGTAAATTGGTACAGGCATCATGGAAAACAATACGGAAGTTTCTCAAAAAAGGAAAAATAGAACTACCATGTGATCAGCAATCCCATTGTGAGGTCTATATCCAAAGGAAATGAAATCAGTATCTTAAACAGATATCTGTTCATTGCAGCAACATTCACAATAGCCAAGATACAGAAATAACCTAAATGTCATTTGACAGATGAATAGATAAAATGTTGTATATACATATGCAATGAAATATTATTCAGCCTTTAAAAAGAAGGAAATTCTGTTATTTGTGACAACATAAACCTGAAATCCAAAATGTCAAACTCAAAAACAGAGAGTAGAATAGTGGTTACTGGAGGCTGAGGGGGAGGGATATGGGAAGATGTTGGTCAAAGGGTATGGGCGAGGTCATTACGTAAGGTAAATAAGGTCTGGAGAACTACATGCAGCAATGTGACTACAGTTAACAGTATTGTATACTTGAAATTTGCTAAGAAGGTAGCTCTTAGGTGTTCTCACCGCATCAAAAAATGATAACAATGTGAGGTGATGAATGTATCAATTTGCTTGATTGTGGTGAACAGTTTCCAATGTATACATATATTGAATCATTGAGTTAACCTCAAATATACACAATTTTTAATTGTCAACTATACCCCAATAATGTTAGGGAAAAACAGAATAGTGTGACATGCAGAATAATGGCCCCCAAATGTCCACATCTGATTCCTAGACCTCTGAAAATCTTACGTTACTTGGCAAGGAGGAATTAGGTTGCAGATGGGTTTAAGGTTGCTGATCAGCTGACTTTGAGATAGGGAGATAATCCTGGATTTTCTGGGGGCCCAATGACATCACAAGGGTCCTCCCAAGGGGAAGAAGAGGCAGGCAGGAGGGTCAGAGAAGACAAGGCAACAAACTCACAGAGGCAGGCTGACACGATGGGAGAAGGATTCTGCAGGCCGTTGCTGACTTGGAGGATGGACGAAGGGGATGACCAAAGATAAACAAAGCTGGACACTGATTAAAGTGATCGGGACAGAGTTAAATCGGTAAAAACAATTGCTGACTTAACAGGGAGAGGAGTCTGTGGTGAACTGCACTCAACTTTGTACAGAAGTGAACTAGCGTGTTGAAGGGAGAATGCGGGAGTGGGAGGGGAGAAGTTGGAAAAAGCCAAAAAACAGATTCTTTCCCAGAGCCCCTATAAAGGAACATGGCCCTGCTGGCACTCGGAGTTTAGCTCAGCAAGACTCATTTGGACTTCTGACCTCCAGAATCCTAGGAGAAAAAAAAATATGTTGTTTTAAGCCACGGAGTTTGTGACAATTTGTTGCAGTGGCAATAGGAAACTAATACAAATAGCCAGAACTTACATAAGCAGAAAATCCAGACCTCGGGTGTGAAGAGAGGACCATGGGGAGGAGATAAATCTCACTACAACAAAGTGTGATTTGGGAAGAAAGAATCGCTAACACACATGGAACTTTCCTTGTTCTGGCTGCGTTTAAGCACTCAGGCATGCATTTTCAAGAATGTTCTGAGGTTGGTACTATTATTATCCCCATTTGCCAGGGGAGCAGACTGAGGCACAGAGAGGTTAAATAAGTTGTCTAAAATCACTGTGGTGGTGGTACCTGGTGAGATAGTAAGAGACAATAGAGAGGGTGTGACTGCAGTGCTAAGGTGGTGGACCCCTGAGAGCTGCTATGGCCCCTTCCCCAGCCTAAAATGGTATGAGAAGGGTGGTGGGCCCTGCTTCTCAGGCAATGGCTCATTCAGCCTGGCAGGCTGCCTCTCGGAGCCTGGGGTCTGTCTCTGTGAGAAGCAGAGGGCAGCCCTGGGGAGCACATCCCCCATGTCCTTGCCATGTTGATAGTAAACCAAAGTGAGTAGCTACCGTTCTTCCCAAACCCTGAACCTGGGCTGGCCTTCTGTCTGGCTGAGCTCACTACCAGCTGGGAGGTGAGGCCCTGGCTTTCAGACCCCAATCTTGACCACGACCTTTCACTGCTTCTCTGCAGCCAGGTGGGGGGAGTAGAGAAGGCCACTGTGATGAAGGGCCTCCAGTGCCAGGACCAATGGCAGATGTTAGGAACAGTGGACTGACCTGCTTTCCAATGCTTGCTGAAGACTCATCTGGCAGCAAGAGATAGGAAGAATCAATGGAGGGGTTTACATGAATGGTCACAGCAACGTTCTTCATAATAGCCACAAGGCAGGAGAAACTCGAATGTCCATCAGTGGGTGATGGGTCTGTCCACACAATGGGGTATTATCAGCCCTCAAAAGGAGTGAGGCACTGACACATTCTACATCCTAGATGAACCTTGATGACATTATGCTATGTAACAGAAGCCAGTCACTAAAGACTACATGTTGTATGATTTCATTCATATGAAATATCCAGAATAGGCAAATCCATAGAAATGAAGAGTGCATTCACGGTTGCCAGGGCCTGGGGGAGAGGATAGGGAAGTGACTAAAAGGTTTCTTTTTGAGGTGATATGAAAATTGACTGTGAAGATGGTTGCACATACCTGTAAATATAGTAAAGTCCATTGAATTATATACTTTAACGGAGTGAATTTTATGGTATGTAAATTATATCTCAAAGAAGCTTTCAAAAAGGTTAGTTGGTGAGAAGCCAAGCCAGCAGAGTGCTCTGTGCCACCCCAAGATGTGACATCCAGGGATGCAAAGACTGGAACTGTCAGCCAAGGCTAAGAGCTAGGCTGCAAGCTGGCACCAGGTTGTCCCAGAAACAGTGGACAGACGCGCAAGGTGGGGTCCCTCAAAGAGCCTCAGAGTCAAGGTGGGCACAGATTCAAACCAGGCAGGTCTCTGACCCTAGGTTTTCTCATTCAAAAAGTGAGAGGTCAGAGGTCAGCATTCTTCAACCTCAGTACAAGCTCTCAGGGACTCTGCTCTAGACCTCAGGATGAAGGTGAGGAGTGGAGATCAGTGGGAGGGTAGGACAGGGGTGAGGAGAGAGGACTGAAGTCACACACTTTCGTGCTATGGGAAGAGATGGGAAGAGGTAGGTGTCCATTGGCTGGGGCCACCAGACAAGCCTTATTCTGAGGCCTCTCACCAGTGCAAAGAGGCTCAAGACAAACTGGTGGTGTGGGAAGAGCATCTCAAGCTGGAAAGGAGCAGTTCTTTGCCACACCTGTAGATGCTTGACAGGTAGGAGGCTTCTGCCACTGTGAGATCAGGAGGAAGGGGTGGGGGATAATCAAAACAAGGGGTGCATTTCATTCATTGCATTCCTGCACACATGCAATAAGAAAATATTTTTTAAGGGTTAGGCAAAGTTCAGGGCACCTTGAAGAGACAGGTGAACAAAGAGAACAAAGTGCACACCCTCAAAGAGCTTCTGTTTTAGAGCTGTGCTGTCCAAGATGGCAGCCACTAGCACGTGTAGCTACCAAGCCCTTGAAATGTGGCCAGTCAGAATGAGAGGTAAACAAAGTGCAAAACACACGTCCGATTTCAAAATTTAGACTAAAAAATGTAAAGTATCTCATTAATGATTTTTCATATCGATTACATGTTAAAATAATAGTATTCTGGATATCATGGTGATATGGTTTGGCTCTCTGTCCTCACCTAAATCTCATCTAGAATTGTAATCCCCCCATGTTGAGGGAGGGAACTGATGGGAGGTGATTGGATCATGGGGCAGTTTCCCCATGCTGTTCTCGTGTTAATGAGGGAGTTCTCATGAAATCTGATGGTTTAAAAGCAGCATTTTCCCCTGCACTCTATTGCCCGCCACCATGTAAGAGGTGCCTTGCTTCCCCTTCACCTTCCGCCATGATTGTAAGTTTCCTGAGGCCTCCCCAGCCATGCAGAACTGTGAATCAATTAAATCTTTTTTCTTCGTAAGTTACCCAGTCCAGGTAGTATCTTTATAGCAGTGTGAAAATGGACCGATACACATGATTAAGAGAAATAAATTCTTAAAATTAATTTCACCTGTTTCTTTTGGCCCTTTTAAATGTGGCTACCACAAAATGTAAAATTACAGATGTGGCTTAAATTATATTTCTGTTGAATAGCATTGTTCTAGTAGGAGAAACAGACAATAAATAAATAATCAAATAAACAGACATAACAATATCAGTAATGTTTGATAGAATGGTCATTCTGGGGAGATGGTGTCTGTGGAGAGGCTTTGGAGGAGCAGCAGGCAGTGTGGCTGGGGATGGTGAACATGATAGGCGGCTGGAGGGGGTGTAGGTAGAACTGGTCTTTGAGCAGCCTTGAAGACTGTTGTGCTTATGAATTTACAGGCCTTGGCAATGGTGACTGACCGGACACAGGAAAAAAGTGACAGGGCAGGGACAGAGGTCAACATGAGGTTCTGAGCCAGTGTGACTGGTGAGCTGCCGGTTTGCCTAGATTGGGATGGAGATAGGATCTGTGATGAATTCCGAATTCTTGTCTCATCCTAATAAGTCTGAGTTGACTCCAGGAAATTCAAATGGAGATGTACAGTTTCCACTGGAGATAGAGCTAAGCAGCAAGGCTGGGGATGAAAACACACAGTTTAAAGTCATCTTAGAGGAGACCCTTGAGCCCACATACACGGATGCATTACTGAGGTAATAAGAAGGGGGAAGGAAATGACAATTGGTCAGATGTGGTTTGAGTCCTGGCTCTGCCACTTCCCACCTTCCTGTACTTCCTCATCTGTGTAATGAATTAAAAACAGTCATGAATCATTTTGATATTGTTTTTAATCCCTCTTCTTAAACGTGGGCTGGCCGTATGACTACCCCAACCACCGGAGCACAGAGGAAGTGATGCTGCCCTGGTTCCATGCCTAGACCTAAAAGGAATGGTAGCATCTGCCTCACTCTTCTGGAGCCCTGAGCTACTAAGAATTTCTACCCTGAGTCTGCCATGTTGTGAGGAAGCCCATAGGTGAAGAGGCTGGGTGGAGAAAGAGAGTTACTTAAACAGCCAAGACATTCCAGAAGAGGCTCCAGACACCATGGGAGAGAGAGAAGCTATTCTTCCTCTATCCTGTCCATATTCCTGGCCCACAAAATGATGAGGTATAAGAATAATCAATTGTTGCCTTAAGGTGCTAAGTTTTGTAGTAGTTTGTTATTCAGCAATAGATAAATGGAATAGTATGTAAAATGGGATAATTTATATCTTATTTGATTGCTAGAAGAAGGATGTAAAATGCTAAGTACAGTTTCTGGCACTGGATAGGTACTAAATCAATATTCTTTTTCTTTCTCTTTGAAAGGCTTATGCTATAAAGTCAAAATCTGTGAGGTTCAACCTTGTGAAATGACATCAAATAAGCTGAAGTCCGATTTCACGTCTATTTTTTTAAACATATGGAAATAACAACTGACCATAGGCTATCTTCTCTATGCTAGATTGCCTATTCTCCCCTCGGTTACATTGGTCTCAAGGCAGTTTCTCCTGGTCACTCTTTCCAGAATCTGATCTAATTTAAAATTCCCCGCTTGAGTGAGTTGCCCTAGAAGGGCCGCCATAGGTGTGGTCAGTGCAGCGCTGGTCAGGAGAAGTGTCTCTGCTCCCTTTGTTGGGACATACCACCCCACAGACCATGCTGGCAGATCAGACCAATACTGTAGGCGTCTAGGATTCTGCTTCTATTATTCAATGTGTTTACTATCACTTCCAGTTTCATGATATCACAGACTCGATCAATTATACTGTTACTCTTCTTATCCAATCATTTATCAAAATGTCGGACAAGTTCTGCAGTGAGGGTAGAGCCAATAGAGATCTCACTATCTGTTGACATTTGTTCATTAATAGGCCCCGTTGGGTATGTTTGTTCAACCAGCTATGTGTGAATCACCCAGCACTTCTGTCATCTAGCCCACATTTTTTCCCATCTGTTTATGGGAATATTCAGTTTCACTCTTTAGTGTATACGATCTGCTTTTGTTCCATTGCAATGGCTGGTGTTGTTTGTCTAACTGTGATAGGTGCCACTGCAGGCAGGAGTCACATCCTGTTTTTCTCAGATGACCTCTATGTGGAACATGGAGGAAGTGCTCAGTGGGCTCTTGAATGAGCTCTTTCAGCCGTATCATTCCATCCAGATGCCTGCTTTCTTACTTGTGCCTGTTCTGACCCTGCATCTTAGCATACATTGAAGGAAACTCACATCTAAAGAAGGAAATTCTACAATATGTGACAACACGAATGACTATTGAGGACAGCGCATTTCTGTTTATAATTATTTTATATGTAGGATATGTGAAAAAATACTCCATTTGATTTAAATTCCTGTTTTAAGAGAATCAACTACATTTAACCTAGGATGAATCCTAAACAGTTGGATTATGGAAAGTTACACAAATCAGGAAGAGCAGCTGAGAAAGGTTTGCCTTAGGCTCCTCTAGGAGAGAGCTGCACTATAAAGATGTAAGCTAAGATGAAGCTCCAAAAAGTGAAGCTGCTTACTAACGATGATCTGGAGCTCACTGAAGACAAGTAGACGCTGGCTGTGCGGGAATGCAAGGAACAGTCACTTGCGAGGGTGTGGAGGAACTGGAACCCTTCTGCACTGTCAGTGGGCATGTAAAATGGTGTAGCTGCTGTGGAAAATGGTATCCTCAAACAAAAAATACATAGAATTAACTTATGATTTCAGCAATCCCGCTTCTGGGTATATACCTCCCAAAATTGAGATCAGGATCTCAAAAAGATATCTGCATCCGATGTTCATTGAAATACCAGTCACCATAGCCAAGACATGGAAACCACCTAAGTGTTCATTGATAGATGAATGGATAAAGAAAATGTGGTTTATATGTACAATGGAATATTATCCAGTTTTTAAAAAGAAGGACATTCTAAAATATGTCACAACATGAATGGGTTTTGAGGACATGATGTTAGTGAAATAAGCCAGTCACAGAAGGACAAATACTGCCTGATTCCACTGACATGAGGTACCTAAAACAGTCACACTAACAGAAGCTGAGAATACAGTTCCTAGGAGCTGGGGGGAGAAGGAAATAGGGAATTAGAAATAAAGTTTTAATTATATAAGATGAATTAGTTATAGAGATATGTTGTTGCATAAGTATAATAAAGTTTTAGTTACGTGAGATGAGTTAGGTATAGAGCTATGTTGTTCCATAGTCAATAATAATGCATTATTTGCACTTAAAAATTTCTTAAGTGGGTAGATCTGATGTTAAACGTTCTTACCACACAAAAAAACAAAGGGACACAAGGAAGCTTTTGGAGGTGATGGATATGTCTATTGCCTTGACTATATGGTGATGATTTATAGGGAATATACATGTGTTCAAACTCATCAAATTGTATGCATCAAACATGTATAGTTTATTATATAACAATTATATCTCAATAAAACTTCTATTATTTATTTTGAGGCAGAATCTCATTCTGTCACCCAGGCTGGAGTGCAGTGTCGTGATCTCGGCTCACTGCAACCTCCACTTCCCAGGTTCAAGCAGTCTTCCCACCTAAGTCTCCTGAGTAGCTAGGATTATAGGCACACACCACCTGGATTATATAAACTTAAGAAGGGAAAAATTCAAATTAATTTTTTTGAATTTTTAGCAGAGATGGAGTATCACCATGTTGGCCAGGCTGGTCTCGAACTCCTGACCTCAAGTGATCCTCCTGCCTTGGTCTCTCAAAGTGCTGGGATTACAGGCATGAGCCACCACTGCACCTTTGCCAAAAAACTGTTTTTTAAAAAAGAAACAATCAGCCCAGATAAACTTGGTGAGTTCATAGGAACTTAGTGTGTAGAAAACTTTTGTTAACATGCTGTTTAGCCACTGAGAGCAGAGATCGTCAAAACAGATTTACCAAGGCCAAATTAAGAAGAGATCATTTTAGTGGTCTTTGTTTTAAATTTTCTTCTGTTTTATTTTGATTATTTATGCCCAATAAGAGAATTTTAAGACTTTTGTCCAATCAAATCATATTTACGGAGATGGTTATTAAATCATGGTCAAGACCCTGGAACAGATTATCTACATTCAAATCAGCCACTTCAGTCATTAGCTGGGGTGATTATTTAAGATCTTGCTGCCTCAGTTTCATCATCCAGAAACTCTTCAAAGAGTTTGTTGGAATGATTAAATCAGATAAGAGATGTAAAGGACTTAGAACAGTGCCTGGCATATAGGCATTGCTATTTAAGTGACAAGTGTTATTATTTATTTGGATACTCAGGTAATATTTTCTCAGGACTCTATTCAAATCCTAGCATTGTTAATTCTTAAATTGAAATTGCTGCCATGCAACTTTAAGAAATGCACTTAGAGACCATAAATTGGTAAAGAGATGATTAGGAAGAAAAGACATTTGGAATTCTTTTAGGACATGCCCCAAACCTTCAAAGAGCAAAGTCAGTCACTGTCACTGAAAGGCACAAAAAGAGTAACACTTTCTGATTTGTGGGTATGCATTATTTATGCCAGTAATTCTCAAAGTTTAAAACATCACCTGGGGTGCAGCTTAAAAACACAGACAGTTTCTGTTGAACTTCCTCTTCCTGTCAACTTCAGAAATTAAGATTCAGTAGTTTTAAAAGTTCAGAAGCCAGAATTCTTAATGAGCACTGCAGATAATTTTTAGTCTTCCTTCTTCCTTGCTCTCTCATGGCTCCCTTTGTCTCTACTTTTCATTCATTCATTCACCCATCCATCTGCAGTGCCTATCACTTGAATTCCCTTCCTAAGTTTATATAATCCAGAAATTGAAAAAGATTAGATATTTGTTCATACTGAAACCTGGCAGCAAAAACATAGATGTGCGACTTAAACATGGAAGTGTGACTGAAACATAGATGTGTGACTTAAGCCCATCAGAGACCTGAATCTAGAGTAAGGGTGAGAGGACACAGGGTTAGCTCAGGGTTCACAGCTATGGTGGCAACTGACTAATTCCTGGGATGTGGCCTTCGCAAGTTTCCATCAGTCTGGTTTTCGACCCTGGCTCTCCAGACTTAGCTTACCCCCAGATGCGTGAGTTACTTCACAGCCATCTGAGAAACTTTTTTTTTTCCTTAGGTTAACCAGTGTGGTTCCTGTTGTTTGCAACCAAGAATCCTGAGTAGTTCATATGTAGCCCACACATAAGCTGAAGTATTGCCTTATGACAGATTCTGAATATTCCAATTATTTTGCAAATAATTCCTCAATTTGACCATTAACTGAAACTGGTGATATCACTGTAGTAATACTATCTAGATTCCATCTGAGATCTTTCTAGACCTTACAATATTATTAAATATGAGACATAGCTTGCTTCCTATATAATATCCTCAAACTAATTCTTAATCTTTGTATTTAAAACTTAAAGTCTATGCCACCCCAGTTGTATTTTTGGTCATTCTAGAATAAATATTATTCAGCAATGTACCATTAGTGGAATGAATAGATACATACCATGCTGGGTTTAAAAGCATTTCCTGAAAGAGACTCTACAGAGTTGAAAAATATGTCACAGATGAAAGTATAAATAAGAAATCAAACACTTATGTACCCACCTCCCAACCTAATAAATAGTGCACCATCAATACCTTTGAAGATACCTGAAGCTCTTTCCCAACGAATTTCCTCTATATCCCCACAAAAATTCACCACTATCCTAAATTTTGTTTTAATCAATTTATGCTTTTTATTGTAGTTTTATCACATACATATGTATGTCCAAATAACAAATTGTCTAGTTTTGCTTTTTTTGCACACCATATATAATCTTTATTTCTTTGCTTCTTTCATTCCATGTTTTATATCTGAGATTAATACATTCTAGAGCATGTAGCTGTGGTTCATTCATTTTCTTAATTGTGTAGTATTTCATTGAATGAATTTGCTCTCTCTATATTTTCAAACCACTTTATTAAGATATTGTTGAAATGTTAAAAAGTTGTACATATTTAATGTATATAACTGGATTTTGAGGGTAAGTATGCACCCGTGAAACCGTCACTACCATCAAGGTCATAGACACACCCATCACCTCCCAGTTTTCTCTCACCCCCTTTATCATCATCATCATTATTAGTATTATATATGCTGTAATATATTTGTCCTTTTTATTTTTGGTGGACATTTGATACTGACGGACATTGTTTTCAAGTTTTGCTATTACAATGCTGATATAAGGATTTCTGTATGTATATTTTTGTGTACATGAAAAAGTACTTTTCTGTGATATATTCCTGAGAATAGAATTCCTAAATGATAGGAAATGCATATGTTTAACCTTATTAGATAATGCTATTTTTGTAACGTGATTAAAACTACTTATTCTTCCACCAGGAGTCACTGAGAGAATTTAAATATTTGCCTAAAAGTCCTTTAATATTTTGTTATATTTATTGTTAGGTATTTTATGGTTTGGTTGCTTTTATAAGTAGTAATTTTTAATTAACAATTAATAGCTGGTGTATAGATATGCAGTTGACTTTTGTATATCAAATTTATATCTAGAAACCTTACGAATCTCAGATGCATTTGGATTTTTTCCGGGAAAGACAATCATATTATCTGGAAATAATGCCAGTTTTGTTTTTAAATTTGTAGTTCTTTTACTTTTTTTTCTTTTTCTTGTCTTATTGCACAATGTAGGAACCTTCAGTAGAATGTTCACTATAAATGGCACTGGCAAATATTTTTGCTTTATTTGACTTTAAAGGAGTTGCTTTTAATATTTGACTAATATGACATATGCTATATTTAAATCTTTAAAAACAGTCTAAGAAAAAATTTCTATTTCTAGTTTGCTAAGAATATTTTTTAAAAACACAAACAATTGTTGCTAATTAATTTCTAACTTACACCTGCTTTAAAGAGTTCAAAAGGTTTTCTGTATTCTTGCCCTTCTCTTTTTTCCTTGAAGCCTGGAATATTGTTTTCATAATTAGCTGTTAAAACATTCACACTCATACACACAGGCATTTATTCACTCACCCATCAAGACTTTATTGAGTGCCTACCAACTGAGGTATGCAGAAGATGCAAAAGTCTACTGAGTAAAATAATTAGTACATCAACAATTAATAGGGATTTCCCATCTGCACTTCGTGGTTCCTTCAGGGTTTGGTAGTACTCTTCAGAGGCAAGCAGCCAGAGTCGAAAGAACAAGCTTAAGGAGCGATACTATAGCATGGCCCTGAGATCATGGTAGGTGCTCTGCAGAGAGGTCTCTATCAAACACTCAGGAATAGTGAAACCAGGGAGCCAAGCAGGACTTATTCTCAGAATCATCAGCATTTAGGGTTAGAAGATACCTCAGGGTCACTTGGCTGAAACTCTCATATGGTGCTCTTTTTGACAGGTGTCTAGTCATTGCTTGTGTACTTCCAGTCAAGGATGGAAAGCTCCACAAGACACTCTGACCATTGTTTGTCTCTGTAATTGTTAGAACACCTTTTCTTAAATTGAAGTGAACTTTCCTTCCTGGTGGTCTTTTCCCAATGATCTCACTATGCCCCATGCATCCACCAAAAACCTCCCCCGCCTCTCTATATGTTGGTTCTCCACATAAGAGAAGACAGGTATCATGGCTCCTGAGACTTCTCCAATCCAGAGTAAACACTTCCCAGTTCCTTCAACAGCTTCTCATAAGAATTCTTTCCCAACTACTCACTATTCCTCTTCTGGGCACACTGCATTCATCAACATCTCTCTGCAAACTTAGCATCAAAGTCACATGAAATCACCATAATTTGTGACCATGAAGCTGACACCTTCTTGTCCTCACTACTACCCATTCCACTTAGCTTTTCCATGTTCATCTCTGAGTGAATCCTTATTTTCTCCTTTCAAAACCGGGGCACCTTGGAGAGACATGTAGGTGTCATTACAAGTAAAGGTGATCCAGAAGGAAATACATCCATTTTTCCAGAAAGATAATGAGCTATGTGTATGGGTAACTGCTCCAGTGCTCAGAAGAGCAGTTCTTTGTGGTACTAAGACATTAAGAACTTTCTCTCCACAGTCCAGGAAAGAAGGCATTGTATGGTACAGTGAATAATATATAAAATAACCCTTTACATTAAAGAAAATAATGCACCTATATTTGTTGTGATATTCACCATTGCTTTTGAAATGCAAATGTCAAATATGCATAATGACAGAATGTGGAACTGGAGCAGCTGTGGGGCCTTGGTTGAATCACCCAGTTTCTCCAAGCTTCAGTTTCTTTTTCAATTCACCCAGTGTCTTCTTCAACTGTGAAATAGCATGACAGTAATAATCACTTGCAAGTCTACCTCCCAGGAAGAATGTGTTGGACCTTCATAAACTGTGACTGGCCATACAAATGCAAGACATCATTGTCACAGTGAGTGTGGTTTTGTCAGAGAGTGACATAATATTGTCAAAATAGCAAAATCCAACTCAAATGTGCACTGCTTTTGCATTCTTACTTTGCTCCAAAGTATTTACCCATAATTTCTAGATACAGAATGGTCTAGAGGACATTAAAATTCTCAGAACAACCTGTTGAATGTTGCTTACTTCTCATTGTTTATCAAGCATGTCACCTTATGGACGGCCTGGAGTGTATATCTAATTTTCTACTTAGAAACAAACTTTGTTTTCACCAATTGCTCCACAGAGGGGTCATTCCCCAACTCAGAACCTTTCTTCTTGTGGATGAGATCATTGAGAAGTGGCTGTCCAGCCAAGAAAACTGACACTCCAGACAACTGAAGCCCCAGAGATGCCCAGACTCTTCCTGAGGTCCCAGTTCCTACTTTTATCTCTGGTCTCTGATGCCTGTGGAGCTTTCTGCCCAACCCATTTTAGCTTTTGAGTGCACAAGAAGAATAAGAGGTACAAATATAGCTAGAGAAGACAATTAATTACTAATATGAGCCAATCCAAAGGGGCTTTAAAAGGAGCATTCTAACCTTTTGAGAGTCATACATAATGTAGATAATTTCCCCATGTTTTATTCAAGTATAACTTTTTGGTGGTAAACAGTAAGATGAGATATAGATATATGTATATTTCCCATCCAAAACTGTATGCAATTAGCATTTGGAAGACTGTAATTATAGCCTGGTTGGGCTTTTTTGTAGGTGCTAAAATTGATTTCTTGGCTGAATTATTTTGCAATAGACTTAAACTACTAATTGTACACCTAAATGAAATTGAGTGTGAACAAATCGAATAACTTTTATTTTACCTTGGATAACAATTTATCGATGCAAATAAAACTCCTTAATTAAATCTGGCATAGCCAGGACTGTGGAGGCCCCACATAGAGGCATTCTGTCACCCAGCTTTAGTGATTATTTTAATTTTAGAATAATGCTCTGCTATTCTTAGAGAGAATTGTGTATCTATTAAGGCCAGCAGAGGTAGTGGGTGTCAGTCAGTTCAGTATCTCTTTGAATCGCAGATGGATGTAGGACAGAACTTTTTTGAAGGTAGTGCTGCTCATTTACAAATTATAATTAAATACATCCAAAATTGATACATACATTACTATTCCTAAAAATAGCCTCTTAATTCAGAAACTGTCAAAGTCCCTCAAAAAGGGAGAAAATGGGTGAAAGAGACATGCTTTCATCCTGATCAACACATCTTAGGTACTTGATCAAAGAGAAATACTTTATATAAATATATTAGTTTCTTAGGGTTGCCATAATGAAAGTACTTCAAATTGGGTGGCTTAAAACAACAGAAATTTAATTTCTCACGGTTCTGGAGGCTGGAAGTCCAAAATCAAGGTGTTGGCATGGCCATGCTCCCTCTGAAACCTGTAGGGGATTCCATGCCTCTGCCAGCTTCCGGTGGTTTGTGGGCAATCTTTGGCATTTCTTGGCTTGCAGCTGCATAACCTCAGTCTCTTGACTCTGTTGTCACATGGCATTTTCCCTGTGTGTGTCTCTGTTTTCATGGGGCTGTCTTTCATTCTTTTCTTTTCTTGTTTTTTTTGTTTGTTTGTTTGCTTTTTGTTTTTTGTTCTTTGTTTTTTTGAGACAGAGTCTTGCTCTGTCACCCTGGCTAGAGTGCAGTGGTGTGATCTCAGCTCACTGCAACCTCTGCCTCCGAGGTTCAGGTGATTCTCCTGCCTCAGCCTCCCGAGTAGCTAGGGTTACAGGTGCCTGCCACCGTGCCTAACTAATTTTTTTGTGTGTGTTTTTAGTACAGACCGGGTTTCATCATCTTGGCCAGGCTGGTCTCAAACTCCTGACCTCGTGATTCACTGGCCTCGACCTCCCAGAGTGTTGGGATTACAGGCCTGAGCCACCGTGCCTGGTCTGTGGCTGTCTTTCTGTAAGGACATTAGTCATGTTAGATCAGGGCCCACCCTACTCCAATATGACCTCATCTTAATTTAAGTATACATTTGCAACAATCCTGTTTCCTAATGAAGTCAGTTCTGAGGTACCGAGAGTTTAGGTTTCAACATTTCTTTTTTGCAGGGGGAGGGGAGACTGATTTAGCCCCTACCAATAAGAGAAAAAATATTGTAGCACAGTCTGTATGTCTATTTGATATACACAGTCTGTATATCAAATTGAGTGAAACACTGCAAATAAGAAATGCTTTATGTATTCTCAGCTTCTTTTAATTCTCATTAATCATTAATAACCTTAGGGTATATAAAAGTATAACATAAAATGATGGTGGCTTCTTACTGTTCCCAGTGAGATTAGGACGAGAGGAATGAGGATTGAGCTCCAATGAGAAAGCTTGTTAAGGCAATATTCGTCTGTGTCAAAGTGGTGCAGCATTGCAATGTCTTCACAGGGAATTCTGCTCTGGTCTCCTCTGGGATATCCTAGCGAAGTGGAGGGGTCCCGTCTGTTAGAGATGACTGAGTGGAGATTCTCTAGAAGAAAGGCGAGAGTTTAGCTCAGGTTTTCAAACTGTGTTTCATGGAACATTGATGTTTCACAAGGCGTATAAGTGGTTCCTGAAAGTGTGGGCAAGAGTAGACATGATTAATATATGCAACTTCTCTCCCTCTATAGATGAAAAAGGACTTATTTCTGCAGTTACCACATACGTTTAGGTTTATCAGACTATTTATTCACTCCAGGGGCTTTTTCCTCTTGAGTCTTTGGCTTGTAACTAGGCTATCTTCCCCTAGTGAGGCCTTGAGAAAGTTTCTGTGGTTCAAATAACCAGGTTCTTCCATATGGATGTCGTGATTTCTTTTTATAGTCTAGTGTACGTGTGCGTGTAAATACACACACACACACACACACACACACACAGCTGATGCAAGCACCTGCTCTCAAAGCAAAGGAAAAAGATAGATATCTCCCTATGCCTTTCTAAGCTTTTGTGTATTATACCTCACACTGCCAACTCTAAAACCCTATATTACTGGCTTATTGAATGAACTGCACTTGGTAGGTTGAAGTTATCGAATGCTCCCTCGTACATATAATATACCCACACCCACCTTACTCTTCTGAATTCTTCTCCTCTGACTTTGGGTGGTCTCTTGCTTTTCTGGCTTATATCACATATTAACAAGTAGCCTCTTCTTTTGCAGGTGCAGCTATAGCCTTTGTTTGGGAACTCCTGAAAGTAGAACATGGGGCGGGACTTGGGAGCAGTTACTTTGTGTGGGAGGAAAATCCTGGAGGTAGGAGTGAGAGAGCAGGGAGGGCGAGACAGGGAAGGAGAGACGCTAAGAGAATGGTGCATTATTGACATGGCTGCTGTGTGCAATGGGGGATTGATCCTGCTGTGGCCTCTGAGAAAGGTACAGGAAGCCTCTTGGTGTTTCTTATCTGAGTAATGGGAGGTGGGACCACTTATCTGCAGGCTCATATCTCCCACTGCTGGAGGAGTGCCCCTGGCGTGGTAATGCCCCTACACTTCTGGGCTGTGTTGAGCCTGGGCCAAATGGGCTGAGAAGTCTTCTGAGAAGGCCCTGCAGCAGAAAGCAAAACTGGCTTGAGCGTGAGTTTGCATGGAGCTACCCACTGCAGCTACGGCTGAAATCAGAGAGGGGCAAAGGGCATGACATGGTGTGGGGCATCCCGAGCATCTCCTGCAGTCTTCCTTGCCCTGCTCAGATCTACCCATGCCCGACATGAAGTCAGCCTAGTTAGCACATCCTCAAGGTGATAGCAGATCCCACACTTTTAAAAATGTACGTCCTGCTGAATATGGTGGCATGTGCCTGTAGTCCCAGCTACTCCAGAGGCTGAGGTGGGAGGATCGCTTGAGCCCAGGAGTTCAAGGCCAGCCTAGGCAACATAAAGTACATGTCCCATGCTAAAGTACCAGCAGAAGCAGCCAGTTCTGATTAAGCGAGCTGTAGTTAATTCCTCATGTCCCTTCCCCATTGCCCATTTTAGAATTCCCCTACTCTCAGTGGCGCCTATGTAATTTAGGTTGTTTACCAGGTAAAGCAACCCAGTAACTTGGTGAGCAGTTCAAGCCCTTTTGTGTGCTTCCATTGCTAGCCCCTGGCTGTGCAGCCACACCACTATTACTGGGCTTGGAAAACCAAAGAGAGGCACCAAGAAATACCCACTATGCATATACCCACTCCTGCCTCCATTACTCCCTTCTTTGCCTGCTGGTCTATGAACGTGAGCCCAAAGTGACCTGATGGCCTTCACAGCTTTAGGTTTAGTGGAACCACTGCCATATTCCCTAGTGGAAACACTTCTTTTCTAGGAGGATACGATTTCTAATCTCAGAGCCAGTAATTGGAGGGAAGAGAAGTTCAAATTCCCAAAGTGGGTCACTCAGAGTGATGGTGAGAGGAGTTAATCCTACTTCTGCCCCTTGGTTCACAGACTCATGTATTCTAGCCATTGGGGATGTAGTTTCATGCAATGGTCAGTTCAATACACACCTTGCATCTTAGAGGAAGTACCTCCACCCTATAGGGTGTTGTCCCTCAGGTAGCTTAGCTAAGCCTTTAAGATGCATCAGTCAGGGAACCTCTTTCAGGGTTGTGGTACGTGGTAGGATGGTAGATCCTGTGGTCCTGCACTCACTCTTATGCCTCCCTCACAGTGAAACAGGTTCCACTGACAGTGGTGATGTCTCAGGATTTCATGTCAGTACGTCAGGTGCCCTGCACATCTGTGGGTAGTGGTGCTCTCAGAGGCACTGCAGCAGAAAAGAGAAGGCAAACTCATATTCAGAATAGAGGTAAATTCTGGTAAAGATGAACTCTGCCCCCTCTAGGTGGAAGTGGTCTGATCTAATACATTTATTTGTTTGGTAATAAATAAATAAATAAATAAATAAATAAATAAATAAATAATATACCAGCTGTCTTGGTGAAAAGGAGTCCATGCTGGATGATGGATGAGGCCTTGAATAATGGCCTTCCCTGCCACTATGGCCACTCTCCATTCAAGGATCTGTTGTGCAAGCATTGGGATGGCTGGGACAGAGGATGACTGACATCTACCAGCCGATACCTCCCATCTACCTGGTTAGTGAGTGTCCCATCTGTGCCGGATCTTCTCTAGTGGCATTGATGTGAGACACAAAGATCTGCACATTTTGTGGCCACTTCCAGCAGTTCATCTACATGCTTCTTCCCAGACTACTTTGTCTCTGATCATCTAAACTTGCCCCTTCTAAACCCCAGATCAACACCAGCCAAGTTATTTGCCACTACACAGAAGTCCATGTATATCCTTATCTCATACCACTTCTCCTGGAATACGAAGTGGACAAACAAGCATACTGCTCACAGCTCTACCCTCTGGGAGGGTTTCCCTTCATCACTGTCCTTTAGGGTCACCACTGAGTTGAGTGGTAGTGTTGACAGCTGTCCACTCTCAGGCAGCATTGATTACCTGAACCGATCTCTCCATGAACCAGGGGCGAGCTGTGCTGTTCCTCCTTCATCAGTGAATCCTAGAGTTCCCTCACTCCTGCCCCCGTATTTATACATGTGAGCTGAGAGATGTGTCAGGACAGCAGAGGTAGGTAACATAGAGCCCTGAGCCACCCTCTGGACTTGCTCAGACCTGGTCCTGAATATACCATTTTCATCATACCTTACCAACTTGTTGGATCTGACAATGTCCAGCTCGTAACAGGAAACTCCTATCATATAATCACTTCATGTCCCACTTTCAGGTGCTTGATCTCTCTTGACCCCTTATCATATCAGAAGCTGTTTTTTTTTTTTTTGAGCAGTGAGTAATTAAACAAGAAATAGTCTCTTAAATGGAGTAGACATGCCTTTCTCCAGAACCCTACCCATTCTGTACCACAAATCTATTAGGGTTTGTCCAAGATTTCCTATAGCATCCTTTTCTACCATGGATACCCCAAGCACTGCTGGATCTGTTGAGTTATATGGCCTCAGCAGCAGAGTACATTGTCTTGAAGCCTAGAATTTCCGCAGTTTTCTTATGCTTTGGGTCCCACTCAAAACTGGTAGACCTTTCATGACCCAAGAAATGAGTCAAAGAAATAATCTCAAGTGCAATATTGGCTGTCTCCAAAAATCCAAAGTGGCCCACCAAACAATATACCTTTTCATAGGGTAATTCTTTACCTTAGGATGCTGCAAACCATGGGACTCCTAAAATCTTCAACGATATGGCAGGACTTTGATACTGTAAATGATTTATGTTTCACCTTTATGTGTTTTACTGTGACATACAGAGTACCAGCCACTTCCTGTTCACCAATTAGCATAATGTCAACAATATAGTATACCCGCATGATATGTCAAGGTGACAGAGAGAAAGAGAATACATATAGCCTTGGGGAAAGACAGTGAATGTGTACTCATACCCTTTCTTAGTAAAGCAGAACTGACCTTGACCATCCTTCCTGAGGAGGTTTGAAGATGGCTTGTTTGCCAGATGGATAGCCACAACCCAGGTACCAAAGGCTGTGCTGATCTGTTCCAGTAAAGATACCACATCCAATTCGGCAGCTACATACAATTGGGCCTATGATTTAGATAACATTTCGGTAGTCTGCTGTTATTTATGAAAATCCATCTATTTTTTGCAGAGACCATGTAAATGGATTGAATGGGGATATGATGGGGATGACCACCCCTGCATTTGCTAAGTTCTTGAGAGTGGCATCAATCTCAGTCGTTCCACTGGAATAGGGTATTTCTTTGATTTGCTATCTTAGGTGGGAACGAGTACTTTCTGGGTTTCCATTTGTTTCTTCCTTCCTGGTTTTTATTTCACAGGTCAGGAAAACAAAACATGAGGGCTCTACCAGCGGCTAAGTCTATCCTTTCCAATTGAGCATACCGGAACTGAGGAAGCAGTAACAGGGTGACTCCTAAGACCCTCATCATCACTGTTGAGCCTGCCTTGACAAGAACTCCACTTATCACCTGCCTCCATATTTTCCCATCCTAATTAGCTGTCGTCATGGAATTTCAGGCTCTGCTAATGTCATTGTAAGGTTAGACCCTGTATACCCTGAAAAATCTGTGTATTTCCATTTTCTTAGTGTAAATGACAGGTCCCTTTGGGAGAAGGTTTGTGGCATTGCAGAGCTTTTTTTTCTAAGGGGGCTCAACCTCCCCTGCAATCACTAGGCCAGGGACCTGAGAACTGACTCAAATCTGGGAGCTAGGTGAGGGATTATCATTTTTCTTTTTGGCAGCAGACATCAGATTTCAGCTTACCTCCTCTTAATATTTTTTTTCTGGTTACACAAGTCAAGAAATATTCACAGTGGGTACTCATCTATCTTTCCTCTAGAAATACCCTGTGTGTACAGGACCCTGGCTGGCACCTTGGCCTTGCTGCCGTATGGTAGTCATATTCACTTTGATGGCTGAATGCTGCTACTTGGCCTCTGCTACTCAAAAATATCTTCATCCAAAGTATCTTCATCTTCAGTAATGTTAGAGAGGTCAGTTCTGTGGCAGCATTTCCTACTTTGAACCATAGACCATGGAAGACAATCACTAGTGAGAGTCCCAACATTGCTGGTGGCCCCTTATCAGTGAGTTTCTTATTTTTGTATAAAGGGCATGTCCTCTTGGCCTCACATGGAACAAGATCAGGGCCTCTGGTCTTGTATAATAAATCCTCCCTGGACTGTCTGACTCCTTCCTCAATACCACGCCATGGCAAATATGGCATCTTTCCCTCATTGACTGTAGGCTGTCATCTTCTCCAAGTTTCAAGAAACCTCTGACCAGCATTATTAGGATAGGCACAATTGTCCTTTTGAGGACAGTGAGTTGTAGGAGAGTGTCAGGAGACTTTCCCTAGTCACTCTTATGTATAATACCCACATCTCCTGACCCAACACTCTCAAGATCCAGCCCCATATGTGTTTCTCTGACTTCTGCTGCTAAGTATTAGGCCCTTCAACTCTTGGTGAGTAAACCAGTCACCAAATACTTGGTGAACAGCTTTCATCAACTGCCTTTGCAATGGGACTTCTTTTCCTTCTCTGGGGTTTTGCAGAGAATGGACCTTAACTAGTGGGCTGGAGGCAATGAGGGGATGTGAGGATGCATCTTGTGAAGGACGAAAGTCATCTTGTAAGTAGTCCCCTCAGGTGAGGACTTCCTGTGGTACCCCGGTAATGGGAGGCTGCTTTCTTCTAGCAAGGGAGAGGGGGCTGCTTCTGTTGCCCCAGAGATCAGGGAAATCCTAGGGTTCAGTGTTCTCAGACTCACCTCAGTGGGAGTGGCAATGACACTTAACTGTAACGGAAGCATTTGGTGTCTATGGTATCTACAGATCATGTAAGTTTCCTCCACAGTGTCCTCTGCCATGCTGGACAGAAGTGTATGGTAAGACGGTATCATTTGGTGGGAAGAGTCAATTTCCTTTGGCAGCAGCAGAAGCTCAGCATAACCATTCATTTAAAGCCAAGAGGGATGCGGGGATTTGATGGTTAAGGTTAGGGGATAATGGGCTGGGCACGGTGGCTCACACCTGTAATCCCAGCACTTTGGAAGGCTGAGGAGGGCAGATCATGAGGTCAGGAGATTAAGACCATCCTGGCTAACACGGTGAAACCCTGTCTCTACGAAAAATACAAAAAATTAGCCAGGTGTGGTGGCACGCACCTGTAGTCCCAGCTACTCAGGAGGCTGAGACAGGAGAATTGCTTGAACCTGGAAGGTGGAGGTTGCAGTGAGCTGAGATTGTGCCACTGCACTCCAGCCTGGGTGACAGAGTGAGACTCTGTATCAAAAAAAAAAAAAAAGGTTAAGGGATAATGGTTTAGGTGGGTACAGGTCAGGGGGAGAAAGGTAGTCAGTGTAGCCAGAGCCGTGAAGAACAGTGAAGAAAAGGTGGATGCCAGGTTGCATGACTATGGAAAAGGCTATGTGAACATGAGCCTCCTCTGCTGTATACTGAAATGCTCAGATGTTCAGGTGCAAATATGACCATGTTATTGAAGATTAAAGAGAAATGGAAGATATCTGCCTCTGATTATTATGGTCTAACTCACATCAGAGAAACACATAAGCTCTCCTACTGAAAATAACTAGAATAGCTGAATACAATACAGAAAAACCCTTGAAGAAGACATAGATACCAAGGCAGTCAGACTTGTGGGACCAACATCTCAGAGAGAAGGGGAAATGTTGATGTGAGCCAGACTTTCTTCAGTACTTTTCCTCTTGTGGCGTTCGATGATTCCTAAGATGGAGCCAGGTGAGGCTCTCCACAAAGCAGAGAGCCTCAACTAAGGCACAGAGAAACCGAGCAAAGCTCCCCAGAATTTCACAGGACTGTGGAGAAGAAAATTGGGTTTTAAGGTTACCAAGGCAAATAAAATGTAAGGAGTCAAGATTCTGGAACAGAAGAAAACACAGTTTTTGTTCACTAGTGTATCCCGCTATATATAGAACTGTGCTTGACACATAATAGATGCTCAATAAATATTTGTTTAATACACTTTGATGATGCAGAATCCATCTGAGGATTGGGGTAACTAAAAAAGAGAAGCTGAACCAGATTAATTTTTTTTTCTCCAGGCCACTAGTGTTTACAAGTTGTATTTAAACATACATATAGATATCAATAAATCTATGCATTCTCAATAGATCTCTTTCCAAATGCCACATTAAGCAATCTCAATCAACCTAGCATTATTATAAGAGCTTTGGCATGAAATAGAACTCAGTTTGCCTTCTCTCTCTGCTGTTAACCATGCGCATGACCCTGAGCAAGCTACTTGACCCCTTTGAGTCTCAGCTTTCTTGTCTGTAAAATTGGGATAATAATGTCTACCTGTAGGATTAAATGAGATAAAATGTGTTAACTCTTATTCATTCAGCAATTATTTAGTGAGTACCATGTTCTAGGTGCTTTCGTAGGTACTGGGGGACCATTCATTCATTCTTCACTAACTACTGAGTTATAGGCAGTGTACCAGTAACTGGGGAAAATGTCAAGAGTCCCTGCTCCCATGGCATTTGCATTTTAAGAGAGGGAGACAGCCATATTTTAAGTAAGATAATGGAAGTAAATATTAAATAAATTAGATGGTGCGATGGTTAATGTTATGGGTCAACTTGACTGGGTTAAGGGGTGCCCAGATAGTTGGTAAGACATTATATTTGGGTGTGTCTGTAAAGGGTGTTTGTGGAAGAGATTAGCTTTTGAACTGGTAGAAGATTTGCTTTCACCAGTGTGGGCAGCTATCACTCAATCCATTGAGAGACTGAATAGAACAAAAAGGTGGAGGAATGGCGAATTCTCTCTCTCTCCTCTGGTTCTGAGACCTTCAGACTCAGGCTGAATTAGACGACTGGCTTTCCTGGGTCTCTAGCTTACAGACGCCATATCATGGGACTGCTTGGCCTCCATAATCATGTGAGCCAATTCCCATAATAAATCTTGTTTTGTCTCACTCTCTCTATATATACCCTATTGGTTCTGTTTCTCTGGAGAATCCTGACTAATACAGATTGTGACAGGTATTTTTGAAAAAAAAATTCCAAGGAGGGGAGTGGCTGGAGAGGCTGTGTGTGGTATAGGGAAGGGGGAAGTCACAACCTTCTCGCCAGGTACAACTCAGCATTGGTGGCCAAGTCTTGCGTCCACGATCATGCAGTAAAGCCCACTTCTCTGGTGTGCAGCAGGCACACCTTGGCACTCCATGGGTTATCTCCTTTTGCTGCTACTGCTGCCACTAAAGGAGAAACATATGAACTTGATGACTCTGAGCCTGTGTCATGCCTGCTGGGTTACTGGTCACAGACTCAATTTACCCTGCTAACTCCCAAACATATGCATCCATGTAGACTTGCAGGGGTGCCAGGTATTCAGTCTCACACAGCAGATATTTCTCTTCTACAGTGAAAATGATAACAAAGGCTGGATGTTTACATAATGGCAGAGAATTATCTTTGTGCCTATTTCTACATCTGCACAATTTGAGAACTTGGGCAGACCCAGGTCTAGAGTGTATACAATGCTCATTTTATGACTGTAGTAGAAGTGCAGACTGTTTAGAAGAGGAAAGAAATCCATTATCTCCCCTAATGGATGTTATAGGGAGTTTCTACTAAATATTGAATAAATTAAACTTAAAACAATTCTCTGTACTGAGTCTATGATGCAGTCTATGGCTCCCACAAGAGAATAAATGATAATGGAGAGAGAAATATTTACCAAACCCAAAAGCAGGAGCCATTTATTTAGTCATTAACAATGAAATTGTCAATGTTAAAATTACTGTACTAAAGAAATTCATTTCTTAAACACATAAATATCATGCTCATAATTTAAAGGTTTCATTTTTAACTGTTCATTTAAGAGAAGAAAAGGATTGGTAGACTTTCATTTTAGGTAGACAGAAAATTTTCATGGACAAAGAGAACTGGGTAAATAGCCTCTATGGACCTCATATAAAAAGAAAGGCTGGATGTTCCTGAGAGGATTTCTTCAAAGAAGCTTCATTATTTACTGAATAGCTGCAGAAAGCCCCAACCCCTTTATGTAATTTGGAATGCCCTCTTCTCTTCTTTGTAGCTGTCTTCATCCTTCCCTTCTTTCCTTTAGGGTTCGGTCAGCTCTCACAACCTCTGGGCAGCTGTACCCAAATATCCCAGCACAAGCTCTCATATTTTCTCCACCCACCTGTCACATGGATTGTCTGAGCTGCATGATATACTTCCTCATGTTTTCACACACATGTGTCTTGCCTCTCCTAACAAAGCAAGAGACTTGTTCTCAATAGAAAGGGGGAGTGATGCTTCCAGTCAGCGTCCACAGTCATTCTTGATACAGGGATGGGTACTTCACTTATGTGTAACAATCTGGAACGAATCGAAAACTTAAATATGACTCTAAAACTTTCCCATGTATCTGTTTACCTCAAGTGCACGACTGACAGATTCCCTTCTACCTGGGTTTGCTTTTGGGAAATCAAATGAAAATTTCTGAATGTTAACTTCCTTCATTCTTTGGCGCTTTAAGGTACCAAGTAGCCATAATTACCATTAGGAAAACAGAGAAAATCATAAAGCAGTCTAGAAGAGAGTCTCGTTTTGACAGACCTAGGGTTAGGAAGGTGGGGAGGGTGATCACATTTAAATGAATTATTATTTTCTTAGTTAAAAGCAATGTATATTTATGTGGGGAAAAGTAGATATTAAATGTAGGCAAAAGAAGAAAATAAAAACCACTGACAATCCTACTCCATTTCAAAAATGCCTGCATACAGATACTGTCATGCCAGCAGGATGAGGTAATGACTATTTCCCACACCCAGGTCAACTTTGAGCAGTGCTGGGAATTTCCATATGTCCAAACAACTGTTTATCAGGGAATGCAACGAGGTACTTTTGACACTGAGGGTGAAAGGAACTCATTGAACCAAAATCTTCCAAAAAGACTGGAACGTAAGAGAGTGGATGAAGAGCGTAATAGAAGAGAAGTGCCAGGGAGGAGGATTGTCTTAGGCCAAGCACACTGAGGATGGAGAGTTATTAGCCCTCCTGAGCTGTCATTGGCATTGAACCAATGAGAGCCAGCCATGTGCCTGTCTGTGCCTTGTGTTTTTCTTCTTCAACATATACTTGAGAACATCCATTCTGTGCAAAGCTCTGTGCCCAGAGCTGTTGAGATACCAGATGCATGTTTTTCCCTGCCTTGAAGACCCCAGCAGTCAGGGAGAGAAGACATGCTTGAACAACCCAAGAGTTGTCACTGGGGAGAGATGAGTGGTGCCTGATGAGGGATTGAATAAGAGAAGACACCACCATGGGCTACAGTGGTCAGGAGAGGCTTTGGAACAGAATAGCAAATCTTTATGGAGGGTTTACTGGGTACCAGGCAATGTTTTAAGCACTTTCTGAATCACTTAATATTCACAGTAACCCAGATGAAGTAGGCACTAATAGTACCTACAATTTACCAATGAGAAAATTGAGGCACAAGAGTTGAAATACCTTGCACCAGGTTGCAGAGGTGGTAAATGGGGGAGTCAGGCAGGTGGGTTCTGGAATCCCCTATTAATCATGACTCTATGCACCTTCATGTTTAAGTTACTATCAATGTGTAACAAATCACTATGACCATAGTTGCATAAAGCAACTGTTTTATTATGCTCCTAAATTCTGTGGGTAAGGAATTTGGATAGAACACATCAGGAACATCTTGGCTCTGCTCCACATGTCTGGGACCTCGACTGGGTGCATGAACACCTGGGGTTGACTCAATATGACTGGAATCACCTGGAGGCATCCATGTGTCCAGTAGATGATGTTGGCTATCAGCTGGAACCTCAGCTGAGGCTGCAGCTGGAACACCCATACGTGGCCTCTCCAGGTGGCCTGGGCTTCTACATAGTATGGTGGCCTCAGAGCAGTCAGACTTTATACACTGTGGTTTAAGACTCTAAAGGCAACGGTCCCAGCAAACAAAGAGGAAGCAGCATTGCCTTTCCTGAGCTAGCCCTGGAAGTCCCGTAGTCTCAAGCCCACCCAGATTTAACAGGAGGGGATACAGACCCCTCCCTCCACCCAAACTCTTGATGGGAGGAATGTCAAAGAATTTGCAGCCATTTTTTTGGTAATAGACTTTATTTTTAAGAGCAGTTTTAGGTTTACGGCAAAATTGGTTAGAAGGCACAGAACTTTCCTACATATCAGATTGCCTGCCTTCCGTGGCACTCTTTTTTTTTTTTTTTTTTTAGATGGAGTCTCGCTCTGTTGCCAGGCTGGAGTGCAGTGGCGTGATCTTGGCTCACTGCAACCTCTGCCTACTGGGTTCAAGTGATTCTCCTGCCTCAGCCTCCCGAGTAGCTGGGACTACAGGCGTGCGCCACCATGCCTGGCTAATTGTTTTGTATTTTTAGTAGAGACGAGGTTTTACCATGTTGGCCAGGATGGTCGTGATCTCTTGACCTCGTGATCTGCCTGCCTCGGCCTCCCCGAGTGCTGGGATTACAGGCGTGAGCCACAGTATGCTGGCGTGGCACTCTTTTGTAGGAAGGGCTCTCTTCCTTGTATTTCCACATGGCAAAGTCACTTTGCTTGTTGTCTGATGGAGTATTTATAAAATAAAGCCAAACTCTTCTATTTGTGCTTACTCTAGCCTTTCAGATTAAACAAATCCTTAATACTGGCAAAGGGCCTGACAAGCCTTTAGTATTAATTAATTCTTGGTAGTCTCTGGGGAGACGGTAAGTATTCTTGGGAACTGACAAAATAAATCGTTTCATTAAGCAGGTATACCATTCCTCTAAGCCCTGTGCCAACTTCTGACCTGTGAGTTCTCTTTGTATCAGGCTGGCCAGGGGCCCTCAGGCCATGCCAAGCTTGTAGGCAGAGCTAGACGAGGGCACGATGGGTCATGTGCATGTGTCTCTTTACTGTTCACTGCCAGGCTCTCTCCAGGCTTTTCAAATTCCCTACTTTGTAAGTGAATTTGACCAGCATTTTCCTCCCAAAGTCACAGTTGAGTGTTCAAAATGAGGATCCACTGGTGTCTGTTGCTGATGTGGCATAAAAGTTGCTTGAGTGGAAGGAACATCTGTCCTTGATAGGCTTCTACTATTTTCCAGTAAATTATATTAAAAATTTACATCATTACTTTACCCATGGGAAGGCTGTGTTTGCTTTCTTCTCTCAGCTCTTTCTCACCCCATCCCTAATAGGCCCAATATCCCTCAATCTAGAAATAGTCTGGAGGTGTGGGTGCCCAATCACAAGTCATCCAGATTTTTCACTGCCCATCGAATGTGCAAAGAATTGGGATTCTTGCCTGATATCCTTGTCATGTGTTGTGTGCTTATCCTTACAGTCATGCTCAGGATTGGTTATGGAGTTTATGGCTAAGGGGAGTATAGACCCTCACCCTCTTAACCCACTTGCCTTGCAGCAGCTCTTTCTGCAGGTGTGTCTGTCTTGGTCACTGGGCTGGATGTCTGCCTATCAAGCAGGGGCCTCCTCTTAGCTACTTTCTTCTCCTGATCAGGGCTTTGCTCATGACTGATGCCCAACATTGGATCAGGGCTTTGCTCATGACTGATGCTCAACATCATAGACATGACTTAATTTGCCAATTTCTCATTTCGGATTACAGTTCTGCATGACATTGAATTCAGGCCGGGTGGGGTGATGAGTTCTAGATGATAACATTAGCATAGAAGTGATGTGTGTGCCTTCTGGGCTAAGGCATTTATTTGCCAGAACGTGCCTTATTGGGCCTCCCCTTTCCTGCTGTGGGGAACCCTGAAGCCTCACATAGAGATGGCTCTGTCATAAGATGTTGTGGTTACTTCGTGGAGAAAACCTCCCTCCCCACCAACCCATGATTGGCATGTCGCATGAGGGAGAAATCACTTCTCATTGTGTTCAGCCTCTGAGATTTTGGTGGTGTTTGTTGCTATAGCCTATCCTAGTTTATGGGTTGGCAAACTGTGGCCCATGGATCAAATCTGGTTATTCACTTGTTTTTGTAAATAAAGTTTTAATGGGACACAGCCACACGCATTCACTTATATATTGTCTACACCTGCTTTCACACAACAATGATAGCAATGAACAGTTGTGACAGATGCTGCATGGTCTAGAAAGTAGAAAATTGTACTATTTGGCCCTGCAGAGAGAAGGTTTGCTGATGCCCGCCTACCTTGACTGATACACTCAAAAAAAGTCTCTTAAATTATTAAATTGACAATAAAAAGGTGGAAGCCCAAAGCTGATGCTAAAACAATGTGAGATAACTTTGCATGATAATCAGCCCAGCTTAATTGGCAAGCACTGATGAAGTGCCAGTTATGTGTCAGACTTGGGGGAATGATTTTCCCTTGGGGTCCTATGGGTTTGGGGATGGAAGGAGGTGTTGCTCTCCTTCTCAAGTTCGGGAAGGAAAGACTTGAGGTGCAAAGGAGGATGTGACAAGAGGCTTCAAACCCCAAGGATTCTGCATGAGCTGCGGGATTTATCACGACTGTCTCCATCAAAGTTCATTCATTCACCAAACATGCTGTGAGCCGTTGCCATTTACTATGTTTGGTGTTAGCTGAATAGACAGCACAGAGGATTATTAGGCAATTACAATATAGTGTGATGGGTGTTAGGATTGGAGTGTGCAAGACGCTGGGGAAGGATATACCCTTGATGGGACCAAAATGGCAACTGGTGTAATTCCCTGAGCCTGAAGCCAGGTGAGGCTGACAATTGCTGGTTGGCCAACTGTAGTACTTGGGGATTTTCTTCCCTAGGGAGAAAGCCCTGGAACAATCTCTTCACACCCTAGATTTGCACAGCAGTTCTCAGATCCTTGCTTTAGGCAGAGCCCCACTGCTAAGTCTTGTAACACAAAAGAGCTTTGCCCATGCACAGCTTTCTCTGGCTCTTTTCATCCTATCCTCCCCTGACAGGCAGCCTGGAAAGAAGCATCCTATTGATCATGACAGCACAATTGGAACTTGTGGACTTTTTTTTTTTTTTGACTCTAGGGTTGGAAGGAAGGGGCTGGTGGCACAGGGTGGGAGGTCATGAGTGGTGCATACCCACGAGCTGACAAGATCATCAGCGTGGATGCTGCAGTCTACAGTTTTATGTGAAGTTCTCCTTTCCCACATTGGTACCTCCAACAAATTGATTTGGTACCCAGTTTGAGCCATCATCTTATTTCAAGTTTGGTTACCTAGGAAACTGAGGGCACACTGCTGGGACAGTCTGCCTGTGTTCTGAGCCGACCGAAGCTATTAAAGCCCATCAACTTGGCCTCTGAGAAGCACTGAACACGGACAGTTTCAACTTCCAGCCAGGTTCTTATTTATTTAATTTACTGCCTCAACAGCAAAATGAGTTATTGAACTGTTCAGCCTATCGATTGGGGCAGCTTTTCCCCTGCATTTCTTGGCCACCTGAAGCCCCTCTGGAACTGGTGACAGCCCAGAGGCCTTTTGTTGATGGTGAGTTCTCACCAGGGAAGCCAGGCAGCGTCAATCCTCCAGCCAGCAGGGCCTGGGGCCTGGGCTGTGGTCAGGCATGGCACCCCACAGTGGTGGTTCTTGCAAAGTCTTTGAATTTGTAAAGAAAGTGATACTCAGGCCCTCTTGCAGGGAAATACACACACACACACACACACACACAGAGAGAGAGAGAGAGAGAGAGAGAGAGAGAGAACTTTGCATGCAATGTATTAGGGGAGCCAGACTCCCAGGCTAAAAACCTTTGATCAAAGTTTATTCTGTTTGGAACTAGTTTCTTAGTTTTGAAGAAAAGTAAATAAACCTCATATGTGCCCAGGATTTGACAATCTACAGTCCTAGGAACTTCCTGACCCAAAGAAAAATTACATTTCACTTCTGCTTCTTGAGAGACCTCACAGCCCCCTTGGACATTTCAGGCCTTCTCTAAGAATGGTGAACTCAGCAGAGACCATACCATGATGTCTTCAGCCTGTTGGATATTGCAGTCTGTGAACTAAGAATGGTTTTTAGATTTTAAATATAAAAAAGATGATTAGCCTTTTGGGGGAGGAGGGCGGTTGCTTGAGGAGTTGAAGATGTTGCTTCTTGGCTTGAAAAGCCTAAAATATTTGTTATCTGGCCCCGTACAGAAGTTTGCCAGCCCCTAGGTACTTGTGTGCTGGCAGAGGGGCAGTACGTTCAGAGGCTTCCAGTTGGCTTTTTCCACTATGGTAGCTCTTACCCCACAGGGCAAGGACCCAGTGTGGGTGCTGGGCACCTGTCAAGTCTATCTATCCCAAGTATATGTTCAAGGACCAGGGAAATGACTTCCAGGAGGGGTCTATGGGCCCAGTGGATCCACTCTGAGCAGGACCTGGGCCAAGACTCCATTTATTACATAATCCCTGTATGTTCTGATTCTAGGGTGGGGGGCAGCATTGATTTGTGTCTCCATGATGTCAGCTTAGACTCTGTGTCCAGCAGTCTTCAAAATGTTTGGGTACTTGCCTTTCCTCAGTGTACAGTTATCCAAGTAAATGTCCCTTTGAGGAAGACTGGATGAATCATTACCATGTTTACTTGCCGTGGTGTTGCAGGCACTGCCCTCCCTGCTCCTGCCTTCCCTGCTCCTGCCCTCCCTCCCTTCCTTCTGGGAACCCAGACTCTCCTTTAGTCAGTGGGTTCTAGATCTGAAATGTGGATCAGAAAGGATGGTTTTGGGGGCACAGCTCTTGGCCTCCAGTCCAGCCCCACTGATTTCTTTCTTTTTTTTTTTTTTGAGAATTTTTTTAAAATATACTTTAAGTTCTAGGGTACATGTGCACAACCTGCCAGTTTGTTACATAGGTATACATGTGCCATGTTGGTTTGCTGCACCCATTAGCTTGTCATTTACATTATGTTTATCTCCTAATGCTATCCCTCCCTGCTCCCCCCACCCCACAACAGACCCCAGTGTGTGATGTTCCCCATCCTGTGTCCAAGTGTTCTCATTGTTCAATTCCCACTTATGAGTGAGAACACGGGTATTTGGTATTTTGTCCTTGCGATAGTTTGCTCAGAATGATGATTTCCAGCTTCATCCATGTCCCTACAAAGGACCCCCCTTGATTTCTTTGATTGCACAGATGCAGTGCTGTCCTTACTGGCTGCCCATTTATTTTGCTCCTCAGGGCACTGAGTTTTATAAATTCTTTCCATCACTCTCTGAGGGTCAGGCCCCAGCTTCTTGCCACTTGCTGTGATGATTGCTCCCCACAGTGGGCGTCATGCTGTGAAGAGTCCTTGGTTGCTTCAGGGTCCCTCTACATATCAGTGGTAGGTAGTGCGTCCCTCTACCCATCAGTGAGCCCAGCTCTGGGGCAGTATCTCCTGCAAAGCCACCACCAGCCTCCTGAATGAAGCTGGCGCCCTCTCCCCAGCACATCCTTTAGTGCTTGGTGAACACTGTGTCCCCTGGGCTTTTCCATGGAATGCATCCCTCTGATGTGTTTCCCAGCCTCATGGAGCACATACACTTGAGAGTGCATATTCCTCTGAGCCTTTCTTCCCTTCCTCCACCCTATGCTGCTGAAATTCTGTCATATCCATCTCACTCAGTGCAGCTGTCACTATCCCATGTTATTTGGGGCCATCCTCGTAGTATATTTACAGCATCTCCTGGGGTTCTTACCTGGGTGTTCCATCCTGAATCCAGAAAGAGTACACCCAAATCAATAACATTTCCTTGGCATTTTCCACATTGATTATTTCAAATCAATAACATTTCCTGGTAGCTGTTACCCCATAGGGTAAGGACCATGTTCCAAACCTCAGGCTCTGCCTCCCATCCAGCACTCTCAGGACCCAGCCCACCCATACCCTTTCCTGTTTTGCTGCACCACCTGCCTGGGTCCTGAAACTCCTTCAAGACATAGTCCCTTTACCCCTTTTCAGGCCCAGCATGGCCCTGGCTGGGTTATGCTGTGACTCACCCCTAGTTCTAGGACTTGTGGCCAGTGGGCAACAGGGGTTGGATCCGGAGGCAGGGGCACATGCTTTGTGGGGAGAGGCCTCTGTATCATATTCAAGCAAGGATTTGGTGCGGAGAGTCCACTTCTGTACGTTCAGAGGGGTCGGCCTAATCTGGGCCTCCAGGGTCTTCAGAAACATCCACCCAGATGCCGTCATCGTGTGTGTCAGGGGCCCATTCTCTCCCATGCACGGCCCTGCCCCCGGCACAGCAACTTCACCTTGTTAAAAGTGTAACCCTCTCTGAAACTCTGCTGCTCTCCAGATGAAGTTCTTTGTCTGGTCTACAGCCTTCTCTGCCCTCGCACTTCCGGAGATTCGAGCCTCTTTCTAGGCTTCCAAGAAGGCCCTCTAGCTTTCAAAACTATCTCTTCGTTGCTAGTTAATCACACTCAGCTTTTTGTTTTCTTCCCTAGGGATGGCTCACAGAAGGGCAGACAGCCCATAGGCTTAGCAGCACCCTATGGTGAATACTGGTACCTAGAGGCTCAGCCCTAACAGTGGTGGTTACTACTCACCGGACTGTTACTCTTAGAAATATTAAATGGAAACATGAAACCTGTTATTCACCAATGAGAGTTAAAGTTTCAATGAAAGTACCAGTAGCATGATGATGGGTCACAGCAAGTCAAAGTCATAAGGAACCAAAAATGATGAAGAGCATAAATAAGTGAAAACTATCATCAAGAAAAGCAGAAGCTGGGAGGTGGAGAGAAGAGATTCCAGGTGGTAGATAAGGAAGTCAGTTTTATTGAGGAAGTTGGGATTGGAACAGAGAGGGAAAGAGTCGCTGGTACTTATTAATGTCAGAACAGTATGGTGATAAGCCTTGATTTCATGTCCCTAAAGCCCCTGGGACTGCCTTGGACCAGCTCCTGTTCTCCTGGGGCTTGGCGAAGCCGAGCTCCTGTTCTTTGTTGGCTCTTCACCACCACGGCAGTGAACAAACTGTCTCGGGAGAGTTGTCCACCTGTTGGTCGCAGTATTTATATATAAGGTATTCCTGTTGTCCTGAGAGTCTAACAGTGCTGTACTTTATAAATCATGTTCCTTTTTCAAAGATCAAAAAATTATAAATTCTCCAACCATACTTGCTTTTTATATTTTGTCTTTTAATAATCCTCTCCAATATTGTTATTTGATTTCAAACTGAACACAGAATCAATTTGATTAAGCGCAGTAAGTGTCTGATTCAAGATTAGGATCCACTACTTTGGAGCCACTCAATAAGTTTCATCTTTGCCATACATATGTTAAGTTTAGGAGGCCAATAACTAAATTTTCCACTTTCCACCAGCTTTAAGACAGAATGGGGTTCAAGTACAATGAAATGGCTCCATGTGAAACCTAAGGATAGCAACACTGCGGAAACTGAACTGGCAGAAGCAAGCACAGAACGTCTCAGAGTGTTTGCTCACTAACTGATGCTCAGCAATTCAAAACTCTGAGCCCAAGGATCCATTTAGAGTGTTGGTGTGTGTGTGCGTGTATTGAATGAAGTCAGAACACGCTAGTTAGGGACAGATAGCAACCTGATAAACTGATAACTGTGTCCAGGGTGAATTTGGACTAAGCTTTTTGTAGTTATAAAAAAACTAAGAGAGTCAGAAAATTATATAATATTTACTTATCTTTACTTTTCCCAAACCATACAGTTTTTTTTTTATATAAAGAAAGTTCCTCTAGTAATACTCCATGTTTAAAGAAACACAAGCCCTAAGTGGAAATTAAATGTGCTTGTCACCCTGCTTAACTCTTCTAAAGGTCACTTGATAAATCATTTGCTATTCAGAACTCTCACTCATGGACAGCATCCACCCTGGGACGTTTTTACACTCTTGCCCCTTCTGTTGATTTCTCAGAGAAAAGCTACTAATGATCTCCACACTAACCCTCTGAGAATTACCTGCCTCACTGCCTCCATACAGAGCCCTGCCTTGGCCTCCAAAGCTGACGTCCAGTCCCAGTACACCCTTTCCCTGTTAAGTGGCTCTCGTGTTTCTGGAAAACAAAGGCACAAATGTCTCTGTTACTGCAACTAGCACCTGCCTCAGTTACTTCCTTGTGTGGGTCCTTGCAAAGGCCATGCATTAGTTTTTATAAAGCATAGACTTTTCCTTCGCATACTTTTGACAGTCACTAAGGAAGACAATTT
Organism: Rhinopithecus bieti; assembly: GCF_001698545.2. Classification (NCBI taxonomy): domain Eukaryota; kingdom Metazoa; phylum Chordata; class Mammalia; order Primates; family Cercopithecidae; genus Rhinopithecus; species Rhinopithecus bieti. The sequence goes on from NW_016807906.1 coordinate 977,461, forward strand.
CCCCTTTAAATAGTGTAATTTGGATCCCTTCAGGCTTCTCTCCACCTCAGGTGGTGTGGGCAGAGGGTCGCTCAAACTGCTCAAGAATTGTTCAACAATAGCCAAAGTGGGTCTGGTCAAAGGGGTCTGTTACAAGCCTCCAAGCAGGGCTTCATGTCCCAAGCTGTTGTCTTGCACAGGTTTCTTTATGTTGCTACAGTATTTGCACTTCACTGTAAGCCCCTCAGAGGAAAGGGTTCTGCTTAGCAGAGAATCCTGAGACATTCTTTGTCAAAGCTCTATGTGATACAGAAAGAATTCTCTCTCCGTGTCATCGAGGGAAAGAGACAAACTGCTGGTGAATGCCAATCATAAAAAAAGAAGGGCTTCGTTTGTAATGGTGAATGAAGGCGGACAAGATTCTGGCAAGAGGGAGTTCTCTGGAATATGTTGGTTATCAGATCCCTTGCTTCTTAAAAACACTATCCACGTCAGCCTCCCCGGCAGAAAACGGTGTGGCACGTTCTGTGGATTAGACCATTCAGCAGCCAGCCCCTCCTCCTCACGGGCTGCTCTGCACTGCAGCACTGGAAGGCTAAAATCTATGCCTCACATTCCCTGCTGCTAGGATTGGAAGGTGAATTAAGTCTTCCCAGTTAGATGCTGTGTTATTTATCTATTGCTGAGTAACAAATTGCTCCAGAAGTCAGCAGCTCACTGTAGTAAACACTTCTTCTCTCCCCCAGTTCTACGGGTCTGGGAGCAGCTTAGCTGGGTGGTTCTGGCCCAGGGCCTCTCACGAGGCTGTAGTCAGCTGTCAGCTGGAGAAGCTGCCTCCACGTTCACTCACACGGTTGTTGGCAGGAGGCCTCAGTTCCTCACCACGTGGGCTTCTCCCCAGGGCCGCCTGAGTGTCCTCAAGACAAGGCAACCGGTTTCCCCCAGAACAAAGGACCTGGGAGAGAAAGAGACTATGAGTGCCTTACTAAGATAGTAGTCACAGCACCTTCTGAAACCCAGTCTTCTAAGTGACACACCGTCACTTCTGCTGTATTCTGTTGCTCACACAGACCATCCCTGTTACCATGTAGGAGGAGGCTACACAAGGGTGTGGACGCCTGGAGGCAGGGATCACTGAGGCCATCACAGAGGGGCCTGTGCAGCGTGTCCAGACTTGTCTTCATGGATCTGAAAGGCATTCTTGTGACTGTGGTGACCAACTCAGCTTTTTCTGGTCCTCAGCTTCCTAGTGGTGGCATCACTCGCTTCCCGATCTTTGCATCTCAGCTGTAGCTTCTTGCTCTTGAACTCAGCAGTTCCAAGGCTGTCTCCTGGAGTCCTTCCTCCAGCCCTTCCAATGCATTACATTTTCTTTCCTTAAAAAGAGCTGAAGTGGTTTCCTATACCTGGAACTGGACCATGGCTGATACAGGCGCGTATCACCCTGCCAAGGAATAACAGCAAACATTATCATGCAATATGTAAGTATGTTACATTCATTCATCAGATTTTACAGATAAGGAAACTGAGATGCTGGGAAATTAAGTGAATTGCCCAGGCTCACACAGGTAATGAAAACTACAGCTGGATTTCAGAGCCCATACTCTTAACACTGCCACATTGGGGCCACTCAGAAGGTCGCATCTTATGTGACCTCCCCTTATAAAGATGGCAGTGGCTAAAAGGACTTTGGTGTCCGTTCAAAAGGCTGATGAGATCTTGGATTTCTTCATAAAATCATTTATTTTTATTTTTATGAGACATCTAGTAGGTAATAATTTATTGTCGGGAATGTCAAACTCCAGGCAAACTACTGCACCAGGGTAACAGCCAAGGCCAGTAGCTGAAGGCCAACAAGGCCAACCTCTCATTTCTCCTATTGGCATCTGTGTAGGTGTCCCAACATCAGGGAACACATGTGAAATATTTCTGGAACAATTTTACCCAAGACCCAATTTTGTTCAGACTTTACATTGACACAAATTACCCTTACTCTGCATTAAATATTACTATCATTTCTGTAGAGTCATAGCAATCAAGTTCCAGTGAGACCCACTTGCTACCATAAAGACACATGCATGCATGTGTTCATCACAGGACTTTTCACAGTAGCAAAGACATGAAATCAACCTAGATGCCCATCAGCAGAGGACTAGATAAAGAAAATGCAGTACACTTGCACAGTGGAATACTATACAGCCACGAAAAAGAATGCAATCATGTCCTCTGAAGCAATATGGATGGAACTGGAGGTCATGATCCTAAAGAAACTAATGTAAGGACAGAAAACCAAAGACAACATGTTGTCACTTACAAGTGGGAGCTAAACATTGAGAACACATGGACATAAAGAAGGGATTTCTTTTAGTACCGCACAGTAAACACTAGGTAGATAAAGGATATGATGGTAATTTTTCTTTAACCATTTAGCTCTTCCCATCATGTTGTAGTTTAATTAAGCTGGCCTCCTACAGAATTGTTCAGGTGAGACCATTGGTGGGGACACAAATTGATCTTTTGGTCTTGGGTTTTCTGAGTTAATCTTACTCACGTCCGTCCACAAGATGCTGTTTCCATTTGTATAGCTGAACTGAAAAAGAAGAAATCCCAACTCTGTTCAGTGAGCAGTACAGAGACACATGGGAATCTTCAAGGCAGATTCCTGGGTCTCATGCCAATACTACTGAATCAAAATATTTGGGAGAGTGGCCCAGTGATCTGCATTTAAACAAGCATGTCCATTGAGTCCCATGCCGCACAGTGAAACCCTGGGACAGGGAAACTTTTGCCGGCACCTGGTTAAAATGCCTAATCATACTTTAATCAGCTGAGGTCATTTGGAAGCACAGCCCTAGGTTCAAATCCTGCCCATGCCACTTACAACATTACAGAAGTCATGTACCCTCTTTTAGCTGCTATTTTCTTATCTATAGAATGGAATTAACAATACTATCTCCCTCAGGATAAAGTTATTATAGATTAAATGAGTAATTACATCTAAGGCATTTAGCACAATTCCCAACTAACAAATGTTGTTGCTGCTGCTGTTTTGTTATTAGAGCACTTCCATGATTCCTGATACAGCTAGTCCATATTCTTAGTCCTTAATACTTTGTCATAATACATGCTATAGTAGAACATCTTGAAGTTGCATGTGTGTGTGTGTGTGTGTTCAGTGTGTTTTTATGACACAACAGTAAAACATCTAGGGATTCTAAAGAACCAAAAGCTGGGCCTTCATTCATTAAACCAAAAATTGTTCACCAATATATGTCACTCTATGCTGTATTGTGAGCATAGCAAGATGAATATGACACACAGTCTTGGAGCTTAGAAGAGGAGACACACCTACACATCCTGCTTTAATAGTACTTGACAGGAAAGAACAATTTAGGCCTGTTTCTAGTGAAAATTTTTATATTTATTAACATAAAAACATGTCATAAAGGTTTAACACTTGGAAGCTGTGGCATGGAGCACTTACTATGTACAATTCTTGCTATACCTTTATGTTGGTTCCCATCCTGACTGTCACAACATAAGGGACATAAGGGGACAGAAGTGACTTTCAGAGAGTTGAGAAGAGTCAAAGGCCATCACTGACCTGGCACATGGGTCCCGCAGGGATGGAGCTGTTTTCCTTGAAATTATGCCTTTATCCAGGTCATTTTCACTGCCTAGAATGTCTCTCTTTTTCTTCTCTCATCCACATATTAAAAATTTTTCAGGCCCTGCTTCCTCCATGGATCCTCCCTGACTACCTTCAACCATCATGGGCCTCCCTCTCCTTAGAACTCCTGTTCTGTTATGTATCCACCAAATATTCATGAAATGCATTATTCATGAAATGCCTCCTTGGAACTTCCAATCTGTCATGTATCCATCAAATATTCATGAACTGCCTTATTGGGAGAGCATAAGGTGGAATGCCTGGGGATGAGGTCAGAGAGGATGCCAGGAGCGGATGGTGTGCGGCCTTGCAACCCCAGTAAGGACTTTGGATTCTCCTTGGAGTGATAAGAAAAGCCATTGGAGTTTTCAGCAGGAACCTGTGATGTTGCGACTTATATTTAAAGAAGATTCCTCTGGTTTCTCTGTGGACTATAGACTTTAGGCGTCAAGAGTAGATGCAGGGGGATCAATTAGGAGGTCTGGCAGTACTCCCAGTGAAAGAAAATAGTAGCTTGGACTATGGTCTTAGTGTCTGAGGCCTTGAGAAGTCATTGGATTTGCGATATATTCTAAAGGAGGAGTGAATGTGACTGATTTGATGATATGAGATACAGGATATCAAATAAATAAAGATGATGTGACTTGGAGCTTCTGTTCCTGAGTAGAAACTTGTATGAGATTACTATTGTTGCTGTAACAAATTGTCACAAACATAATGGCTTAAAACAATGCATATTTATTATCTTATAGTTCTGAAGGCCAGAAGACCAAAATTAGTGTCACTGGGCAAAAGTCAAGGTATATACACTGTGCTAGTTTCTTTGGAAGGTTCCAGGAGATAATCCATTTTCTTCTTTTTCCAGGTCCTAGAAGCCACCTGCAGTCCTTGGCACATGGCTTCTGCCTCTGTCTTCAAAGTGCATCTCTCCACCTCCTGCTCTGGCCCTGCTTCCAGCGCCACATCACTTTTTAGGTCCCTCTGCTTCCTTTGTCATGTCCCTTTCTGTGAGTGTGGCCCTGCTGCCTCCCTCTTATAAAGAGCTTGGTGATTACATTGGGCTCACCTAAATAATCTAGGATAATTACATCATCTCAAGATCGTTAACTTAATCTGCCAAGTCTTTTTGCCCTGTATGACAATGTATTCTCAGGTTACAGGAATTAGGAAGTGGGCATCTTTGAGGAGCCATCATTCAACCTACCAGAGAACCTAAAATCTAATAGGAACATAAATAAATAACTTAATTTCCAATAGTGACATTTTGAAAAACATTGAGCGGGGAAATAGAATGGAAGGGGAATGGTGGTAGTGTTGACGGTGGGGAGAAACAAGGGGGTGGCTAATTTTGATACGAAGGTTGAGAAACTCAGAATGATATTCAAGCAGAGATCCTATCAATAAGAAGACGTGTCATATATCTGGAGGAAGAATGTTTCAGGGAAGAACTAGCCAGGGTGGAAGGATCCTGAAGTGGAAACAAACTTCAGGTGTTTGAGACACCCAACAGGTTGGTGTGAGGTAGAGGACGGGAAGTAGACAAGGGTAGCAGTGAAGCTGGGGAGGCTTGCACATGGGTTGGATGAGAGAAGGTAAGGGGATTGGAATTTAAGGATAATGCTGGAGGAAAAGCAGTATTTGGGTTATAATAGGTAATCAATACAAAGTAGTTTATATTTGTAGGTTTTTAGTTCTTTTAAAGAATAATAGAGTCCATCAGAAGAGAGTGATATGATTGATATGATGTGGTTTGCAAATCCCTCTGAGCTGATGGGATAGATTAGAGAAAAAAAATAGGCTGCTGTATCAGTACGAGTTCAGTAAGGAGACAGAAATAGCACCAATTATTTGGACAGAGAGAGTTTAAAGAAACCTAACAACACACAAAGAAGTCTTTTTCTGTTAGCCACATTTTCCATTTTTTGGCACTCTTCTTTGTGTAGATCCAGGTTTCCTCTGGGATCACTTTTCTTCACTCTGGAAGCTTCCTTTTCTCGGTATGAAATATCCTTTCACTTTTTTTTTTAATATACTTTAAGTTCTGGGATACATGTGCAGAACGTGCAGGTTAGTTACATAAGTATACACGTACCACGGTGGTTTGCTGCACCCATCAACATTAGACTTCAGGGGTAAAGAGTAGATGCAGAGGGATCAATTAGGAGATCTTGCAGTAATCCCAGTGAAAGAAAATAGTAGCTTGAACTATGGTCTTAGTGTCCGAGGCTACATTAGGTAGCCTCATCATCTGCATTAGGTGTTTTTCCTGATGCTATCCTTCCCCTAGCCCCCCACTCCTTGACAGGCCCCAGTGTGTGATGTTCCCCTCCCTGTGTCCATGTGTTCTCATTGTTCAACTCCCACTTATGAGTGAGAGCATGCAATGTTTGGTTTTCTGTTCTTGTGTTAGTTTGCTGAGAATGATGCTTTCCAGCTTCATCCATGTCCCTGCAAAGGACATGAACTCAATCGTTTTTATGGCTGCATCGTATTCCATGATGTATATGTGCCACATTTTCTTTATCCAGTCTATCATTGATGGTCCTTTGGGTTGGTTCCAAGTCTTTGCTGTTGTGAATAGTGCTGCAACAAACATACATGTGCACGTGTCTTTATAGTAGCATGATTTATAATCCTTTGGGTATATACCCAGGAATGGGATTGCTGGGTCAAATGGTATTTCTGGTTCTAGATCTTTGAGGAATCACCACACTGTCTTCCACAATGGTTGAACTAATTTACACTCCCACCAACAGTGTAAAAGCGTTCCTTTTTCTCCACACCCTCTCCGGCATCTGTTGTTGCCTGACTTTTTAATGATCACCATTCTAACTGGCATGAGATGGTATCTCACTATGGTTTTGATTTGCATTTCTCTAATGACCAGTGATGATGAGCTTTTTTCCATAATTTGTTGACCACATAAATGTCTTTTTTTCTGAGAAGTGTCTGTTCATATCCTTCACCCACTTTTGATGGAGTTGTAGATTTTTTTCTCATAAATTTGTTTAAGTTCTTTGTAGATTCTGGATATTAGCCCTTTATCGGATAGATTGCAATTTTTTTCTCCCATTCTATAGGTTGCCTGTTCATTCTGATGCTAGTTTCTTTTGCTGTGCAGAAGCTCTTTAGTTTAGTTAATCCCATTTGTCAATTTTTGCTTTTGTTGCCATTGCTTTTGGTGTTTTAGTCATGGAGTCTTTGTCCATCCTGTGTCCTGAATGGTATTACCTCAATTTTCTTCTAGGGTTTTTATGGTTTTAGGTCTTACATTTNCACTATGGTTTTGATTTGCATTTCTCTAATGACCAGTGATGATGAGCTTTTTTCCATAATTTGTTGACCACATAAATGTCTTTTTTTCTGAGAAGTGTCTGTTCATATCCTTCACCCACTTTTGATGGAGTTGTAGATTTTTTTCTCATAAATTTGTTTAAGTTCTTTGTAGATTCTGGATATTAGCCCTTTATCGGATAGATTGCAATTTTTTTCTCCCATTCTATAGGTTGCCTGTTCATTCTGATGCTAGTTTCTTTTGCTGTGCAGAAGCTCTTTAGTTTAGTTAATCCCATTTGTCAATTTTGCTTTTGTTGCCATTGCTTTTGGTGTTTTAGTCATGGAGTCTTTGTCCATCCTGTGTCCTGAATGGTATTACCTCAATTTTCTTCTAGGGTTTTTATGGTTTTAGGTCTTACATTTAAGTCTTTAATCCATCTTGAGTTAATTTTTGTATAAAGTATAAGGAAGAGGTCATTTCAGTTTTCCGCATATGGCTAGCCAGTTTTCCCAACACCATTTATTAAATAGGGAATCCTTTCCCTATTGCTAGTTTTTTTCAGATTTGTCAAAGATCAGATGGTTGTAGATGTGTGGTGTTATTTATGAGGCCTCTCTTCTGTCCCATTTCTCTGTATATCTGTTTTGGTACCAATGTCATGCTGTTTTTGTTACTGTAGCCTTGTAAGATTGTTCGAAGTCAGGTAGCATGATGCCTCCAGCTATATTTTGCTTAGGATTGTCTTGACTATGCAGACTCTTTTTTGGAAATTTAAAGTTTTTTTTTCTAATTCTGTGAAGAAAGTCAATGGTAGCTTGATGGGTGATAGCATTGAATCTATAAATTACTTTGGGCAGTATGGCCATTTTCACGATATTGATTCTTCCTATCCATGAGCGGGGAATGTTCTTCCATTTGTTTGTGTCCTCTCTTATTTTCTTGAGAAGTGGTTTATAGTTCTCCTTGAAGAGGTCCTTTACATCTCTTGTAAGTTGGATTCCTAGGTATTTTATTCTCTTTGTAGCAATCGTGAATGGGAGTTCACTCATGATTTGGCTCTCTGTTTGCCTATTATTGGTGTATAGGAATGCTTGTGATTTCCACACATTGATTTTGTATCCTGAGACTTTGCTGAAGTTGCTTATCAGCTTAAGGAGATTTTAAACTGAGACAATGGAGTTTTCTAAATATACAATCATGTCATCAGCAAATAGAGACAATTTGACTTCCTCTCTTCCTATTTGAATACCCTTTGTTTCTTTCTCTTGCCTGATTGCC
>NW_016807906.1:989882-1084994 GCF_001698545.2 Rhinopithecus bieti
GGAGTCTTGCTCTGCCGCCCAGGCTGGAGTGCAGTGGCCGGCTCTCAGCTCACTGCAAGCTCTGCCTCCCGGGTTTACGCCATTCTCCTGTCTCAGCCTCCCGAGTAGCTGGGACTACAGGTGGCCGCCTGGTCGCCTGGCTAGTTTTTTGTATTTTTTAGTAGAGACAGGGTTTCACCATATTAGCCAGGATGGTCTCGATCTCCTGACCTCATGATCCGCCCGTCTCGGCCTCCCAAAGTGCTGGGATTACAGGCTTGAGCCACCGTGCCCGGCTGGAGTAACATGATTTCTGTTGACTAATTTTTTCTCCTGATATACTCTCTTTCTTTAGAGAGTGTTGAAGATTGTTTTGGCAAGCAGTTAAGTTACTTGCAGATGAGCTTGATCCTTTCAAGCCTTGTTTTCAAACTTTATTAGGGTATAACTTGAGAAGCCTTTACTCTAGGGATAATTTAGCCCTACTATTAAAGTTTGACATTTCTGGGTAGCTCCTGAATGCCACAGGTATTCAAATAGTTTTCTCCACTTAGACTGATTAGAATTTGAACAATTCCCAGTCCAGAAAATTATTCATTTTTCATAATGACAGCTCCCTGTCACTTGTTCTTTGCCTGGCCTCGTGGAGTTTCACCCTATGCATGCCCAGAATAATATGAAACCAAAGACTAAAGGAGACTCTTATGCATATTCTTGGACTTCTTTCTCCATGTGGCTCTTTCCTGTCTGTACTCTGCTCTACAAATTCAAGTTGCTTCAGGATCTCTAAGCAGCTTTCTCTGTCTCCCCAACTCAGTGAGAGCACTGAACTCTGCTTGGGTTCTCTCTCTCTGTGTGCCATGAAGTGAAAATTACTTACAGGCAGAAACCTGGGACAATTACAGAGTATTCCTTGTCTGCTAGTTGTCCAAAAAGCAATTCTCAAACAAATTGCTCCTTCATTTAGTGCAAGTCCCAAAAGAGAGAATTTAATACATAAAATTCCAAACTAGTTGTTATAAGTAACTGGTAAAATGTATAAAATGTAAAAATTAACTTCAAGTGGATTATAGACCTAAATGTAAGAGTTAAAACCGTAAAACTCTTGGAAGAAAACATAGGAGTGAGTCTTCATGATTTGGGGCTTAGGCAATGATTTCTTAGATATTACACCAAAAGCATGAACAATGCAAGAAAAAACTAGATACATTGGACTTTATCAAAATTAGAAATTTTCCCATCAGCTGATGAATGAATAAACCAAACTTGGTATATACATATGATACAGTATTGTTCAGTCTTAGAAAGGAATAAAGTTGTGAGAACACATATCACCACATGAGTGAACCTTGAGGACATTATGCCACATGAAGTAATCGCATTACAAAAGGACAAATACTGTATGATTCTACTCATATGAGGTGCTTAGAGTAGTTAAATTCATAGAGACAGAAGTAGAATGGTAGTTGCCAGGGACTGGCAAGAGTGGAAATTAAGAAGTTATTTAATGGGTATATAAGTTCAAATATTGGAGGATGATAAAAGTTCTAGAGATGGATGATTGCATGGCAATGTGAATGTACTTAATGCTCTTGAACTATATGCTTTAAAATGGTTAAAATGGTAAATTTCATATTGTGTACATTTTGTCACAAATTATAAGTAAATACATAAATTAAAAATTTTTAAAACTTTTGTGTTTCAAACAACACCATAAAGAAAGTGAAAAGATACTCCCTGGAACTGGAGAAGATATTTGCAAATCATATATCTGCCAAAAGACTTTTATGAAGAATACAAAAAGAACATGCACAACTCAATAAGAAGATAACCCAGTTGAAAGAGGGATAAAAGATTTGAATAGCTATTTCTCCAAAGAAGATATACACATGATCAATAAGCACATGAAAAAGGTGCACAACATCATTAGTTCTTAGAGAAATGCAAATCAAAACCACAACGGAATACCACTTCAGACCACTAGGATGGCTACCATCAAAAAGATACACATTGCTAAGTGCTGGCAAGGATGTGGAAAAATGGAAACCGTCAAGCACTGTTGGTAGGATTGTAAAATGGTGCAGCCACATTTGAAAACAGTTTGAAAGTTCCTTAAAATGTTAAACAGTTACTATGTGACCTACCAATTCTACTCCTGGGATTTCTACTCCAAAGAGAGAAAAACACATGTCTACAGAAAAACTCATACACAAATGTATACTTACTGTATAGCCACATTATATACAGTAGACCACAATGGGAAATAAACAAGGTCTAGCAACTGATGGAAATATCCACAAAGTGTGGTATATTTATACAATAGAATATAATTTGGCCTTAAAAATGAAGAAATTATTGGTACATGATTGAAAGCATTAAGCAATGAGAAAGAAGCCAGACAAAAAAAGACTCCTGTTATATGGTTCTGTTATACAGAGTTTTCACAATAACAAATCTATAGAAAGAGAAAGTAGATTAGTGGTTGTTTAGGGCTGGGGGAGGAGAAATGAGAAATAACTGCTAATGAATATGAAGCTTCTTTTTGGGGTGATGAGAATGTTTTAAACTTAGATTATGGTGATGCTTGCACAACTCTAAATATACTAAAAATCACTGAATCCTGCAGTTAGGTAAATTTTATGATATATAAATTATATCTTAACAAAACTGTGGGGTTTTATTTTTATTTTTATTTTAGAAAAAAGGGAGTTCCATCAAGGCAGAGATTTTAGTCTATCTGATGTATCCTCAGTGCTCAGAACAGTGCCTGGCAGAGTCATGCTGGGAGGAATGACTGCTGTTTAGAACAGGTTTGTGTAAAAATTTTTAAAATTTTTTGTTTCCTGGAACACCTAATATAGGTTTATAAAATATAATATTAATATTTGTTTACTAAAATAAAGGGGAAAATGGATTTAGAGAAGCCCAAGCTCATTCAGCCTGAAATCAGGGAAACTGGTGCCCAAGTTAGAATACCCAGTTTTCTTATTTCCAGGATTTTGTTGTTTAATTAGTGCCATATAAGGTGATGGGCAGGTCCTTGATTTCTGCCATCTCACTGATTGACTTCAAATCCGGGCTCAACCTCCCTTTAACTGGTGATCTTGGCCAATTCACTTAGCTTCTGTGCCTTAGGTTCCTCATCAGCAAAATGAATTAATAAAAAGGTGTTTTCCTCATAAAGTTGTGAGGATTTGATAGGATAGTGAGATAGAACTTATCCTTGGTACATCATAAATGCTTAATAAATAATAGTCATTATCCTAATACAAAAAAATACCCCAAAGAAACAACAATTTGCATTCTCTCTGCCTACTACACAAGACAGTAGAATAGGAACTTTTCTTCCATACACCCTCTGAGGCAGTTATTTTAACTACTATTTTTTCCAGGTAACTGAGTCTCAGACATGCTATTTGAAAGTCAGCCAAGGTCACATGAGTAGTAACTACTCTTTGGTGTGATAATAAATCAGCTAGGAGAGCCCTGCCGTCTTACCAGCATTTAAACTTTCAGCCACTAGAATCCCCTTATCTCTCAGTAGCCGTTTTGTACTCAATCCGACTTACTGGTTTCAACTTTGAAGTTACACATTAAAAAAATAGCACAATGCTTCCTGGGTAACAATTGGTTTAGTCTACATGGCTGCAACCCAATACTCTTTGGATTTAACAAAATAAATGAATGTTTCAACCAAGACTTCCTTCAAGATCTGATTTGTTTTTTAAGAAATCCCATTTTGGGACTGACTCCTCTGTCTGATTTTGGAATATCATTATAGTGTGAGGCGGAACGAGCTCTTGCTTATAACTAAGGTTGTATGGCTCCACGTGAGCAGAATATCTTCGTTTTTGTTGTATCTCTCCTCTAACACAGTGCAGGTTTGCACCTCCAGTGGCTGTTTAAATTGGCACCAGAGATTCTTAAATCAGGTTGCTCCTCAACACTTTTAAAGCTTTTATTAACTTTTTTTTTTGCATTTTAATAATAAAACAATTACGTTGGGAAAATTGTAATGATAATCTTTAACGTATGATGTAGCTTGTGTTTCCTGCTGTCCTCTTAACACTGTAAATCACATTATGTCCTATTTTTTCTTGGAATTCTATAATTATTTCTTTACATTTCATATGTCTTTCTTGTATCACATATCACAAACTTAATGTTTTTCTTGAAAATCAGAAGAAAACTAAAATGCTTTTCATCGAAGAAAATCATTTATTTATTTATTTAACTTTTGATTTTAATTTCAGTTACTTAAAATTGTGATTTTGTGAGCTAAAACAAAAAAGTACATAGATATAAAATGATCTAAATATATAATGATTGAAATTAAGGTAATCAGACTACTTCTCAAGCCCCCTTCTGCCTAAAAGAATTGTGTTTTACCCAATTGTCTTTTTCTCTAGTGTCTTGAAGTTCTTCTGAGAGAAATGAGATGGCAGCTATACAGCGAATCTGAAAAGAACATCCACATTCCTAATCCCTAGGAATATGATTATTGGAAAATAGATATAATTATACAAATGAAACAGAACCTCCTTGTTCTTAACAGTGTCTGGCACAAAATAAGCATGCTACAAATGTTAGCTGTGATCATTACCAACACCACCATCACCACCATCACCATTATCACCACCACCACCACCATTATCATCATCACCACCACCATCGTCATCGCCATCATCATGATGTTTCCAAAATCTTGGTACCCTAAATGAGTGTTGCAGCTTTTGGTTAAAAGAGTAAGCCCCCATACTAAAGGTGTTTTATTAATGTGTTCAGTCTATTGACTGAGAATAAAAAATATCTATCACTAAGAAATAAACCATGCTCACAGTGAAATAGTGTGATCTAAGAACTTAAATTTTTCTCTTTTTAAAATGAAGTGCTTAGATTGATCAAAATAGAAAATCTATGTAAATGAATATCTGAGTTGGACAAATCCTTTGCAAATTTTGCTGACGTTATCTTTATGGACAGGAAGGAAAATGCATGTTAGCTGATACTGTAGTTGGTGAATTTGACTCCAGCGTATGCTTTGAGGTTTTACCCTGTACGAACTTTTACTAAATCTTTGAATGAAGAAAGCTTTAATAAAAATAGTTACAAAATGTACAGATAAAATGAAGTCAAGAAGGATAGTCAACATGTTAAATGAGAGAAATCAGATATTAAGGATCAGAAGACTTCGACTGTTGGGATGAAATTAACAAACTAGCATTTAAAGGAGATAAATATTATATTTTGCATTTGAGTCCAAACTTTAAAATGTACAAGCATAAGCACACACAAACAAACACTTTGTGGTTTCAGACTGAGGCACATCAGACTTGATTACAGATTTTGATATAAAGTAGGTGGAAATTATTCCAGAAAACAGTTTGGAAGTGTCTTTCAAAATTAAGCATGCAGCTACCATATAACCCAGTAATTGCACATCTGAGCATTTGTCCTAGCAAAATGAAGACTTCTGTTCACACAGACACCCGTACACAAATATTTATGGCAGTTCCATTACTCAAAGCCAAAAACTGGAAACAAGGTGTCATTCAATAGGTGAATGTTTAAACAAACTGTGCTATATCCATTAGGTGGATTACTACTCAGCAATAAAAAGAAATAAACCATTGATACACATAACTTGAATGAATCTCTAGAGAATTATGCTGAGTGAAAAAAGTCAATCACAAAGGTTACCATGATGTGATTCCATTTATACAACATTCTTGAAATTATAAAATTATGGAAATGGAGAACAGATTTGTGGTTACCAGAGATTAAATGGGGGAGGGTATGAGTGGGAAGGAAATGGGTATAGCTACAAAAGAGCAACATGAGTGTCTTAGTCCATTTTCTGCTGTTGTAACAGAATACCACAGACTGAGTAATTTACAAACGAAAAAAATTTTGATTCACAGCTCTACAGGCTGGGAAGTCCAAGAGCATGGTGCCAGCATCTGGCAAGGGTCATCTCATAACAGAAAGTGTCAGATGAAACTAAGCACGAGAGGAAGAGAAGATATTGGGCCAAACTCATCTTTTTTGTCACAAATCCACTCCCATGATAATTAATGCACTCCACCAAAAACAACATTAATTCATTCACGAGGGCAGAGCCCTAATGGCCTAATCACCTCTTAAAGGTCTGACTTCTTAATATTGTTACATTAGCAATTAAATTTCAAACCATAGCAATAAGGGATCCTTGTGAAGAAAATATCTTGTTTCTTGACTCTATCAATGCCAATATCCTAACTGTGATGTTATACTATAGTTTTGCAAGATAAGCCACTGGGGAAAAGTAGATAATGACTGCACAAGAGGTCTCTGTATTATTTCCTACAATTGCATGCAAATCTATAATTATCTCACAATATAAAGTTGAATTAACACACATGCACATATACATGCACACACACACATACATGCACACACACAAATAGATCGAGTTCTTAGTCATACAGACTTGAGCTTTAATTGGACAAGTCAAGAGAAGATATGGTCATTCTCTATTCTCTACTGGTCAGACTATATCTAAATATCATGTTTAGTTCTGAGATCACATTTTCAGACAGACACTGAGAAGTGGAATAACTCTAGAAAAGGCTTGCCACCAAATTAAAAGGCCTGAAAATTACATAAAATGAAGAAGGGTTGAAGGAGTTGTGAATATTTAGCCCGGAGAAGAAATAACATAGGAAGCACACAAGAATTGGTTACAAAAATCTGAGGAATTGTCACCCTGATTGCTTCCGTCCAGTGAGTAGAAGAAATAATGTATGGAAGTTGTCCCAAAAAAGGAAAAAAAAAAAAAAAGCCTTCATACAAGACTGATGGAATAGGACATAGGTTCCCATAACTGGAAAGAAGGACCATCCCTTCAGAATGAATAATCATTTTGGTTTCTATATTGGTCCTTCATAAGTTTGGTTAATGTTAGGCCTCTTGATCCCATTCAGCTCAAATACAGTCACCTGATTAAAATTATGAATCTGTTGAGTTGGGAGTCAGTTCTTGAACCGTGGAGAGCTTACAGTGTCATTGACACCTTATGAACCCTGCCTTGGTGATGTGGAAATGACTCTGACAACTCTATATCATTTGTCAAATATTATCCAGGCCCTACTAGTTGGTTCTCCCAGGACCAGAAAGTTTGGTTAAATTGGCCTACATTTTAAATTCAATAACATTATATTATCAGCAGTTTTCTTTCTATAGTGTCTCAGTCTGTTCAGGCTGCTTTAACAAAATGCCATAAACTAGGTAGCTTTTTCATAACAGAAATTTATTTCTCATAATTCTGGAGGCTAGGAAGTTCAAGATCAAAGCAGATTCAGTGTTTGGTGAGGGCTCACTTCCTGGCCACATACAGCCTTCTAGCTGTGTCCTCCATGTAGTAGAAGAGGTAAGGAGTCTCTCTCAGGCTTCTTATAAGGGCACTAATCCCATTCACAAGGGCTCCAGCCTCATGACTAGTCACCTCCCAAGGGCCACACCTCCTAAAACCATCACTTTGGTGATTAGGCTTTAATATACAAATTTTGGGGGAATTCAAACATTCAAATCATAGGATACTAGCTTTAGATTCTAACAATTTAAATTAACGTTAGAATTTTTCTTTGATACTTTATATATAAGCAGATTTTGAAACTGTCATCTTTAATCTTCTTAATGTTTTGGGAAAATTACAGATGCTGAATATGACTATTGGTAGTGAAGTTCATAAATAAGATACTGTTCATTAGTAATCAGTGGATTTAGAAAATCAAAGAATCTCTGTCTTATGGGGTCACTCAAAAGTTTTCTTGAAAATGTAGATTAAAACACAAGGAAGGGGATTGTTGGGGAGGGATTTTTTGGGGGGTGAGTTAGAGAAGGGAATTTCTTTCATTCAAGCCATGCCAAACTCTGAGGGACTTTCCTTGCCTCTTAATAAAGAAAACCATTTTTGTAGTCCTGATATTCCATACTGAAAGATTCCATCCTCTCCTCTCTGGGCCTTGATGGATAAACACCACCGTATACAGATTCATTCGATTCTTTCTCTTTTAGACCCTATGTAAACAGTCCTTCTTTGGCTAAGACATTCTGTCTTCAGATATATTAATTAGATTGATTAGGTTACAGCTTTTCTTTTCATCAGTTTCATTATTGGCAGAAGACATCCCTGGTCCTTGAGTCAGATTTCAGTGTGTCCTAGACCTCCTCAAGTCACTCATTTTACAGTCATATTTTTGGTTGTGTTTCTCCTACAGTTGGGTGACTCTCATCCATTCCATGTCAGTTTTTACTAGTTTCACTGCAAAACCCATCAGTCTAATTCCCTACATAGTGACTTCAGCAACCACAGTGTCAAACTCTATAAAATCATATTTTCTCATTTCTAGGCTGCAGCAAGAAAATTTTACGCTAAAAAATAGCTTTCTTTTCCTTCCTTCTTTCCTTCCTCCCTCCCTCCCTCCCTCCCTCCCTTCTTTCTTTCTTTCTTTCTTTCTTTCTTTCTTTCTTTCTTTCTTTCTTTCTTTCTTTCTTTCTTTCTTTCTTTCTTTCTTTCTTTCTTTCTTTCTCTTTCTTTCTTTCTTCTTTCTTTCTTTTTCTTTTTTCTTTCTTTTCTCTCTCTCTCTCTCTCTCTCTCTCTCTCTCTTTCTTTCTTCATGACAGAGTCTTGCTCTGTTGCCCAGGTTAGAGTGCAGTGACGCAATCATGGTGTTCATTGCAGACTTGACCTCTCTGGGCTCAGGTCATCCTCCTACCTCACCCTCCCTAGTAGCTGGGACTACAGGCACACACCACCATGCCCAGCTACTTTTTGTCTTTTTTGTAGAGACTGGGTTTCGCCGTGTTGCCTAGGCTGGTCTTGAACTCCTGGGGTCCAGCAATCTGCTGGCTTTGACCTCCCGAAGTGCTGGGATTATAGGCGAGAGTCACTGTGCCTGGTCTAAAAGTGAGCATTCTAAAAAGAGATATTGCCAACTAAAAAAAAAATTGGCATTCAACAAACTTAATTGTATTATCTGTTCCTCCCTCCTTTATACACAAAGGGTCTAAAGTCCCTCTTGGTAGTGTTATTTTTAGACAAGGGATAGCAACATTGGGAGCAAGAAGAAATTCAAGCAAGAAGAAAGCAGCACCACCTCCCTCT
This sequence comes from Rhinopithecus bieti, assembly GCF_001698545.2. Classification (NCBI taxonomy): domain Eukaryota; kingdom Metazoa; phylum Chordata; class Mammalia; order Primates; family Cercopithecidae; genus Rhinopithecus; species Rhinopithecus bieti. Next base: position 999,007 of record NW_016807906.1, read on the forward strand.
TTGTGCCCCAGAGATGGAAGCAGCTGAGAATGCTGGAAAGTCCGGTTTTTGCTCTGCAGTGCATCAGCGTTAACAGGGCTACATCCATATGGGTAGGAAGACCCTAAGGCCTGGTTTGCCCAGGGTGGCTCCAGTGTATGCCCGTTGTCTTGGAGTAATTATTATTCATGATCCCTTTCACTCTCAAAATTATTCCCAGGTTGGATGATAAATGATATGGTTGCTCTAATTATGTAGCTTCTTAACTCTAAGAGTGGGTCAGGTCTCCAGACGAAGCCACAGAGACACCTAATTGAGAGGAGAAATATGCTAGGAAGGAAATGGAGAGAAGGCATATTAATCCTTCACTTCAGAGGACTTGGGCTTGATCTCCCAAAACTCATCCAAGAAATCTGAGTGGTTAGAAACCGTATTTAGAACAAACTACCATCAGCAAAGGGAAGGAAGGTAACTTGCGTTCCTAAGCAGGGCTTCTGAACAACTGTATAATCTACATCTGTCTGTCTGTCCAGCCTCTTTCCATGTATTTGTATTTGAGTTGAACTAGCCAAAAGCTGTCCTTTTCCACATAAGACACAAGTGATTTTCAGTTTGCAGGCTCTTGAGAAACAAGAGTTGGTGGAACTTGGCTCCAAGCAAAACTGCAAAGGAGAAGGCTCAGGTTTCCCTTCTGTTCCCTGTTCTCCTCACTGCCCCATGATGGCAAAGACAGGGAGTCAGCTCAGACTGTTCTGTTAGGAAGCCTTTCCCTGAACCTGAGTTAGGTGCCCTCCTCTGCCCCCATTGCACCTGTGTGCTCTCCCTCTGAGTAGTGATCACACTGTACAGCGATGGCCTCTCTCCTCATCTGCCTCCCATTGTGGGCTCTGAACCATGTGATGGCAAAGACTGTTCCTTTTCTGTAAAATGAGGATGAGTAGGCAGATGTTGTACCTACCCTGAAGCATGAACCGACAATTAGATACATAAAGAATTAAGCACATAGTTCCCTTCTTCCCCTGAAACAATTTTCTCCATTTTGGTCTGTCAATCAGCCATGCAGGTTCAATGGCTGGAGTTGGCCCCTACATTGAAATGCCAGGACCAATCACTTTCATTGGGAATTTGGAGTTCCTGTAGGTTCTGTCTTGCATCTTCAGATCAATTTTATATTTCCCTCTACTCTGTTTCTATAAAAAAAAAAAGCTTGTAAATGTAACCTACATACTAAGAATTTTTTATAAAAGTAAATTTTTATAGTCTAGGGAAGATTTTTTGTGAGTTCTCTTGCCATCTTCACTTGACAAAGGGAACACTTTCCTGCTGACTTTTACAGGCAGTCAAACTTGGCTATTATTTTCCCTGACAGTCTGGTCACTTAGGAGTAGTTAGACATTCAGCTGAAGATTCAGATTGGAGAGACCAACATCTCCCATGTAGCATAAAACACAGCTCTCAGTCTCAACAAATTTCATTTAACAGGCATTTATGGAGTCCCACCACGTGCAAAGGGCTGTGCTAATTCCCACCCAACTGTGACTTTTTCATCAATAGTGACAGATTTATTTACTGTTGTCTCCTACCCATGAGGCAGCCCTGAAACTGCCTCTGCAGGTTTTGAGGAAGCACCCCAGGACGTTAAGTAGAATATAACAAAGGTAACAGGGTTTTGCAGATATAATTTATGTCCCAAATCCATTGGTTTGGAGTTATTCAAAAGGGTGAGAATGAGTTAATCAGGAGAAAATCCCTGAAAGGGGGACTGGCCCTCCCTGAGGTGAGAGACTGTGCTTGATTAAATCAGTGGCTGTGTCAGAGAAGTCCAAGTGGCAAGGAATCTTGGGTGACATCTAGGAACTATGGGTGTCCTCCAGACCTGAAGGTGTCCTCCAGGCAACAGCCAGCAAAAAGTCCATCATCAGTCATGTGGTTGCAAGGAAATGGTTCTTCCACCAACCCAAATGACCTTGGAAGTGAATTCTTCCCCAGTCAAGCTCCAGATGAAATGCAGCCCTATGGGCACCTTGATTGCAGACCTATAGGACCCTGAGCAGAGGACCCAGCTAAGACATGCCTCATGAACACTTTAAGATAGTAAATGTGTTACTTTAAGCTGCTAAGAGCATGGTAATTTGTTTCTCAGTTACAGATGAGTAACACAAGGACTGTGGCTCTTATTCATCCAGCTTCTGTGGTTAGGTGGCTGGGTCCCTTTCTGGGAACTGTCCCCAACCACAGACAGCTACCTCTCATAGGGCCACTTCTCCTCATTTTCCGTGACAGCCAGATCACATGACTGGTCAATGATTGGCCAGTAGGAGCAGAGGTAAAGGGACGTGAAGGCACAGCCTGCTTGCCTGGGGCAGGGACAGCTCTGAAGGACTATGCTGGAGCTCTCTGTGGAATTAACTGTGGCCTTTTTGTGACTGCAGGATAAGGGGTTCAACTCCTCCCTCTCTAACTGCTTTCTTTACTCCCCTCTGGTGTGGATCCTGAGACCACATCATGACATACTTCCTGTGTGAAAATCTCTCTACTTCAGAGCTGTTCCTAGAGAAACTGACCTAAAATAATCATAACTGTTTTCTTTAATACATAGCTTATTAGTGGTATTCCCTAAAGTCTGCAAGTCTAAATGAAAGGCAATGAAAGAGGAACAGGTGCTGGTGACCTTGTTTTAGATTGCTTTTGTTTTGTAAATGCAGATTCTCCTATTATTTTTCAGTAATCTTTCAGAATATCCTTTACATAAATTAGCAGGAAGGCACTGGGATAGTCCCTAGAGATTATTGAAGTCCATTCATTTTACTGTACAGAATGGGAAATGAAGGCTCAGGGTTGTGTGTGTGTCTCTATGTGTGTGTGACTTGTTCAGATAATTCACTCATTCAACCAGCAGATTTTTTTATCAGGATTGGATCTGGCCTCCGTAGACTCTGCAGAATGTGTTTACAAATGCATGGGACGTCTCACCATAGTCTTGCAGCTTCCTGAGGTGACACCACTGGTGCCCAAGCTGGGCTGCTTAGTCAAGCTCTCTGGATTGGTGGCCACTCAGTGCCTCTGCCCTTGGTGCTGCCCCACGTCTGTGAGGATCTCCACATAGCTCCTTTTCCTTCTCTTGGGCTGGGAAGTCGCAGAAACTCGACTTGGACCCATCAAATTGTTCTTTAAGCTCTGGTGTGTTATTGCACAGATGGAAAGAACCATGTTCTATTTTTGTATCAGAGTTCCATGTAAGATGGTTTACTTTGATTTAACCATGATGAACTGTGACACTCATGCTAGTTACTATGTGCCTGGCGCCATTCCACTTACTTTACAAATACCAATACAGTTAATTCTTACTACGACTCTATTTGGCAGCTGATATTAAAGTTATTAATAGACAAATGTCTATAAGTGTGTGTGACTTGCATCCAGCTTTTATGTCAGAAAAAGGCTTGGACTTGTGAGCTAATGCTTGGGGAAGACAAGTGATTCTTTTCCAAATTATGTATGAAATGCTGAATTTGCTAATAATTATTTCTCTCTTTGGAAAATAATCCCTTTTAAGTATAGATATTATATAAAATACATGCCTATTCTTGACCATTCTGGGACCAATTACCAAAGTTTTAAAATAGCCCAGGCTCATTGCCTCTTTCTCTTCTCCCTCTCCTGCCCACCTTCTGGTGTTCCTCTGTTCATAGACACGTCCCTTGCAAACAGAAGAGGAGATGAGCAGAAACTCAAATCTGTCAGAAAAGGTTGGCTGTTACCAGCACTGCTAAAGACCAGGGGACGAAGAGCTGGAAGCTAATGGAATGCCTTGTCAGGGGCTCTTTCTATACCAGCCTTGTCCCTCCTGCCATCAGGGTCTGGGACCCCTAGACCACTGAGCAGCAGGAGAGCCTTGTTTATATGACAATTTTATTCCATGTTGTGAGCTTTTCCTTCAATTTACCACCAAAAGTTGCTGGCAAGACACCACTTTAGTGCAGTTTGAGTAAGCGAACATGTTTGCTGTTTTCCACTGTGTATTTTTAACCTATACTTGTTTACTGGCCACCTTCTACTGTATGGTATCACTTCATGTTGGGTACTAAAAAGGCATAAGTCCCAGTCTCTACCAGGGAGGAATGATTTGACAGAACAAAACAAAACAAAACTACAAGTGAATACAATAAGGAATAAATGCTTTTATTATATTTTTTTTTAATAAAAAATGCACTGACATCCCTTATTCTCTATTTCACTTAGTCTCTGCAGTGTATTAGTTTTCCATGACTGCTGTAACAAATTAGACTTAGTGGCTTAAAATGACACAGATTTATCATTTTATAGTTCTGGAGATCAGATGTCCAAAATGGGCCTCAGTGGGCTGCAATCAAGGTGTCAGCAGGGCTGCATCCCTTCTGGAAGCTCTGTAAGAGAATCTAGTGTCTTGTGTTTTTGACTCATAGAGGTTGCCTACATTCCTTGGTTCATGGCTCTTCTTCCACCTTCAAAGTCAGGAGCAGCTGGTGGAGTCTTTCTCACATCACATCGTTCTGACATTGACTCCCCTGCCTGCCTCTCCCACATTTAAGGACCCTGTGATGACACCAAGTCCAATGGAATAATCCAAGATAATCTTATTTAAGGCCAGCTGATTAGCAAGCTTAATTCAATCTGCAACCTCAGTTTCCACCTGCCATGTCACAGAACATATTCACAGATCTGGTTATTAGGTCTGAGGTCTCAGATTAGGACACTGATTAGGTTTGAGGATTTGGACATGAACATCTCTGGGGCCATTATTCTTCTTGTCATACTTAGCATGTATACTTTCCACAGAACGCCATGTAGACCAAATGTCATTAGATCAGTGAATATTGCTATTAAAATAAAAACAAGAGGAAGAAAATGAGAAGCTTTCTATATCTCAATGCTCATTAATGCAAAAACAATGATCCATTTTTCGTGTTTGTGGGGAGGCTGTTGTGCATACTGTCATTTGTAATTATAATCCCACTTCCTTGTGTGAGTTCAGGCAGGCTGGTGGGAAAAATTTTAAAGACAGTTATAAGAGATAGACACAAACCTTCTTGGAAGACAAGGAGGGGTTTTCATAACTTCAGTAATAGATCTGGTTAAAGGCAGCCTAATCCTCTTGTCTTAAGTAAATAGCTTAAAATAGGTACAAAGGAATGTAAGGGAGTTTATCTAAATAACTTGTGTACTCATGTGGTCCTAAAACTAAACTTTGATCATTCCCGGGCAGGATTGCTCTCTCAGGGAGAGGGTGACCAGGCTAATTAACCTCCAGTGGTGTTGACTCAAAGGCTTTGTCATTTAATGTGTGCTGAATAAGTGCCAGCAGGGCCAGCGAGTCAAGGCCGCGGCTGCTAGGGCCGTGGCTGCTACAACTTTTTCTGTCTGCAGCCTGGCCCCCTAGCCTGCTCTTTCACTGAATATCAGTGTCTGTGTACGTTATTCACCTGTCGTGCAGCTGGAGTCTGCGGGACAGACCCCAGCACTTCCTCCTGCCCCCAATAAGTCAGATGAGTTAGAAATGTTGTCATGATTGCATGGCCACAATTACTGCTTTCTGTGTACCATCAAAATCAGCATTAAATGTAATTAGTTGCTGAATTATGTGGTATAGACAATATGTGTTTTGAGAATAAAATAAATGGATTTATCTTCCTTTCCACGCTTTCTGATGATTCACATTTTCTTGAGATGAGCTAAGGGACCAAAATGCATCTATTCAAAGTAATCAATTCATGCACTAAATATTTTGTGTCTGACAAATGCCAGACTCTGTGCTAGATGCTGGCAAATGATGGAGAACAAACCAAACACGGCCTTTGTGCTCCTGGAAATTTTGACCTATTAGAGTTCTTGTGGGAAATTCTCTAAGCCTTAAGAGGGAATTTATGAGCCATGTCTTGAAGCATTAGGAGGATTTAGAGAGGCTGGGAAGAATGAGGAAGGCATTTCAGGGACGGGAGAGCTGCTGAATAAAGCCACTGAGGCAGAGATGCATTGGAGACTGATGTTTGTGTTTTCACCTCTTCTGATTCCTAATTCCTTGTTGGTTCCCATGATGTCACTTTCAACCCCACAAACCAAAATCAAGATAGAAACAGTGACGGAAAGACGTTTTCTGGACTCAAGGGAAGAGAATCAGAAATCTGACTTTGGGGAAAAGAGGACCATCGTGTTACATGAATAGAGGCACAGTCTTTTGGTGCCAAGTTTGGGAAATGCTGAATGTTGAAGGGCAGCTCATGACATTTTAGCAGAAAAGGACACATGGGGACACATTCCAAAGAGTTGATACAGAATGTTAGATAACTCAAGAGTTGAAAACAGGAAGACTCAGGAGAAAACAAGGAGCATTTGTTGTTGTTGTCCTAAAATGTTAGACAGCCTTCTGAAACAAATCTCTATAATTTTACCTGGAAGTGACAGCCAGTACATCAGTTCCTGGACATCCAGTTTTCTCTTTTGAATGATTCATTACCAAGTTGTTATTAGCATGAGCTTTTTAATTGATTGTCCATTAATAAGTATTTTGACAAATGCCTTACCCTTGATACAGTCATTAAAACAAAAGCCCAACAATAATAAAACCAACCCTGATTTTTATAAAGCTGTTGGATTCAGGAGATGAGAAAGAAGAAGGCTTACTGCAAAAATCATAACTTTAGCTGTGCAACTATATTAGCGGAAGTAATACTGACAGCGGGAACAGACTAACCTCAAAAATCTCAGTGATTTGGTGCAACAAAAATTTATTGTTTGCTTTTGTCACAGTTCAGTGTGGTCAGTGGGCTCTGTTCCATGTAGTCATTCAGGGATCCAAGCTCCTTTCATGACGAGGCACAGCAATCTTCAGTGTGCGTCCTCGTAGAGACCCTGACATCAGCTAGCCAGCAAACAAGGGTCAACACAGAGAGAGACTAAAAAGGCACATCCACTCTTAGCTGGCTTAGTCTGGCAGGAACATATATCTGCTCACTTTCCGTTGGTAAGAATATAAGAATATATCATATGGTTCCATCTAACTCTAAGAGGGCTCAGGACTTTAAGAAACCTTCTCAAGTTTCTGAGTTGTCTTGCAAAAAGTAAACAATCATGATCTTTTGGCTACAATTCCATCTACAGGGTGAGCAGCTTCTCCTCTTCATTAACTCTTCTTGGTGTTTACCTCTAGATTTGCTGGAAGGAGAAAGATGGGGAAAGGAGGGTAGAAGCACCCTCTGGAATGCCCCAGGTGGATATCAGACACATTTCAAGTGATTCTCACCTCTGTTTTATTCTATATCCTCACTCCCGCCTGGAAAGTTTCATCAAAGGAGTCTGTATTTAACACAGAAAAAAGAAAAATCTTCAAATATGCCAGTTTGTAGTTTTGGCCCCCTTAATGATATGATGTCAAGTTGCCACAATCTAAAACAGTGTTTTGGGGATTGGCAGCACCCTTGCCTACTGTGTTTCTGCAGGACTAAGCTCTCATGTCACAGATGCTCTCTTTGAGGGTCAAGAGGAGACTCCCAATAATGATTATCTGCATGTAAAAGTAACACGGCAACACTCCACCCCCATCCTTCCTTCTGCCCTGCTTGCATGATGAAAGCCCAGAAGCAGCCTCATGGATCACAACCACTTTCTCTACTCACACCTTGCCACCCTGTCTGATGGGCCAGAGAGATAGGAATTGGCACCCTTAGGCTGATTTAAGGAACATTTGTTATTCTCTGATTTCCAGGCTATTTAGCACACAGAAGAATCTCTGCCAAATAACGGAGAGAGATGGTTACAGCTTGTCGGGCCCTCAAACAGCCCCTCCTCCTTCCCCAGACTCTACCCCAGTGGCACCTTAATGAGAATTATGAGGACTGTGGTTATTCTGAAGGGAATCTGGGCCACTCTAGGCGGCTGTTTCCTACTGAGCCGAGAGGAGATAACAAGTGAGGCAGAGAAATAAATAGGCTTGTCCCCGCTAACACCCCCAGATGCTGTTCCCATTAAAACACACCCATTGGAGGAGACTTCTCACTTGTAATTGCCACCGATAAATCTATCACACCACACATAGTTTTACTGAAGCCTAACCCGCCAATGTAATTAACAAGGAAAAGGGAGCAAATTTATTCGTGGGGGTCATTCATCAGGCTTATGTTTAGACTTCTGTTGCCAACTATCACCATTTCTGTTTTACGCTGGAAGCTGCTTCTTCTCTAGCCATTTTGCTTCACAGACAATATGCTTGCATTTCAAAAGCACACATGGGTCTCCTACAAGGGACTGCCCTTGAAAAATATTTTTCAAGTACGTGGATATAAGTTGGAGTCCTGACTCTGCATACACGGTGTGCTACCTGTGTGACTTTGTTCAAATTAGTCAACCGCTCTGAGCCTGTTGCCTTCTATAAAGTGAGCATAGTGACACTCACTTGCACTGTTTTGCATAGAATAGATAAGCATAAGAAAGAGTACAGAGGAGGTGCCCAATAAACACTGGCCTTTCTATTTTTTCTTTATCTTCCTGACCTTTCTATCTCTCTCCTTTCTCTCTTCTCAGGAGCATTCAGTAGTTTTATAACCAGGACCCTAATTAATGAGCTTGCTGAGAGCTGGGTGAAAGTTGCCCAGATGGAGAGGTGATGAGTAGGTGTATATTCCGTGTCAAAGCAAATGAAATCGAGATCATTAGAAGCAAAACACCTTACAAAGGAACCAAATGCTAAAGGCACTGTAGAAATATAAAAGAAGTCACACTCTGGAGGCAGTTCTCTGCGGTGTCCAAGTTCTAAGGAGCCACCAGAGCCAGCGCTCACCCTTTTGCCTCCATGGTGAGCTCTCCTGGTTTTACTTCTTCCTCCTTCTGCTTCTTTCAGCTCCTTTGACAGCTCATCTTCCACCCAACTTCAAATGCTACAGTTCTTCAGATGCAGCCTTGGACCCTTTTAGTGCCTCATTCCACATTCTTTTCCTAAGCAATCACATCCACGCCCAACGCGTTCTTTACCAGGCATACTCTGGTGACTTTCAAATGGACTTCTTCTGCCCAGATATATGCTCTGAGCTCTAGACCTGTCTATCCTTCTGCCTCCATGACATCTATTGGATGTCTCATGGGTACACCAGATGAAATTGGACAAAATAAACCAATGCTACTTGCACCCGCAAACCTGGTCCTGCTGCAGTGTTTGCTGACTTGGGGAATGGTGCCTGCAGTCAAGAAGTTGTCCTTGTCTCCTCTTTCTTTGTTTACCTTCCATCCAGTGAATCACAAATGCAGTCACAAATTCCAATTATAAAGCTGCTAGGCTCTCTCACGAGGCTGTGATGGCCTGTGCTGGCTTTTCCACCATCCAGTTTGGCCCCACTCACTCCATTCTCCAGACTCCAAATGGAGAGATCTTTTAAATATCTCATTGTTGCACTCATCACTCACCCTCTCATATCCAACTTCCTGTGGAAAACCTTTCAAAGGATGCTTATTGCTTTCAGAATGAAATTCCACATCCCTAACACCATTTATAAGGATCTATCTATCAGCTAACTTCATCCCTCATTGCCTCATCTCTATTTCTGAGGACCAGTCACCCAGCATTTTTAATCTTCTGGACACACTACCATTTCTCCCACCTCAGGGTCACCACGATTGCTCTCCCTCGCTTCAGAATACTTGGCTAGTTTTTGCTCATCCATTAGATCTTATCTTATATCTGACTATGTCTTATTGGTTTTAAAGCATGTTTTCCACATTTTAACATCTCTGAAGTTAAGGTGTGTATGTTGGCATGGACTGTTGGCTGGCAGCTGCTGGGACATGGTTGTTCACCTGTGCACACAGCGACAGCATCAGTATCAAAACTTGCAGGATGGGGTAAGCGGCTTGGCAGCAAGTCCTGGAGATAACATGGAGCACTCTTTTAACTCCTAGGAAGCAAATAGTTGTGGTGTGTGAGTGGGGGAGGGAGTGGATCCGATCTGTGTAGCAACGTTCCCCAAGCAGACGTCAAAAATAGGTTAGCTCTACATAATTGCAAATTTGGCTTAAGAGCAAAGTACCAATAGCTTTTAGTTCTTTTATAGATTCTTTTAAGAAATACCATATCATCAATGCTCTTAATGGCACAGGGAATGATGTTGTGGGGAAAAGCCTAGACATTAACCATGCTGCATTGAAAGTGATTAGGAAGAAATAGATTCTGAATGTAAAGAAATTCTAGGAATTCCTTAAGAACCTATTTTGCTTATATTTTCTCTTTTAATTATGCACAAAATGATATCTAATAAAAATGTCAAATTAAAGGTAAAATGAATATCCTAAGTCCTAAGACAGCTTCGTGTCATTTTTAATTGGAAACATTTTTTTTTTCTTAGTGGTACATACAATAATGGTGTGTCTTACATTTGGTGACATCTGAGACAATGAAAAACAGTCATTCCTAAAAGCAGGCTTTACTGACGCCTCAAATAGGACAGGCGATCTTTTTATAAGCTCTCTCATATTCTGGTAGCTTTTTATATCACTAATAATAGCTGTAATAAATGATAAATTAGTCATTTAGTATCTGCAAGATTGCAAGTTCAATATGAAAAGAGACTGTATCATTCATGTTAACTTCTTTACCCAGAAGCGAGAATGCAGAGGTTGCATAAGAGATCTTCGTTTGAATAAATAAATGAGTCTGATCAGGACTATTCTCTCTTTTTTGGGGGGTGGCCCGGAAAGTGACAGCTGCATCAAAATGCTTTAGGTCATGGCCCAGGTCACAGAGCTGGGAAAAAGACTGTGTAGGGGAAGAGCGAAGCTGCGCAATGAGAGGCCCTTAGCTACCCGAGAGGCAATTCTAACTCCAGCAGGCACAGCGAGCTGGCAGCACCGATCCACTGCGCACCTCATGGCAGGATGCCTCGTTGTTGCCTCCTGGCCTCACAGCTCTGGTCTGCTTGTACCTCTGGACACATTCACAATTTATTTGGAAAAGACATTATTTCTACCACTGGGGATTAAGGCCTAAGAGTGGCAAGAGTCAGTGTGTGAAAATCAGGGTGTGACAACAAAACACACATACACGCCCCATAAGGAACCTCTTCCCTTTGAACAGTTAAAAAATGCTTAACAAAGCCTGTCAGCCAGTGTTTGTGTGGGTGAGGCTGGAGTTTTGTAAAGGGAGGAAGGAGATGGACCACAGTTCCCTGCACGGTGGCCCTGGGACACCCTTCTCTTGGTGTGCTCCTCAGAGGTCCTTGATGGCCACCCCAGCAGGGAACCCCGGGGGACTCTCCCAGCCTCTTGTCAGTTCTGAAGACACCTGAGAAGGAAGGTTAGCGACGAATTCACAGCCTGAGCCGCTAGGAGTCTCCCCTTCACCATGCCCCAGGCAAACGAGGCAGCGCCTGTCTGCTTTCCACTTCTGTGTCCAAGGGGATGAGCAGTCACTTGCCACGGTGCCCTGGCTGTTCTCTTTTGTTCTGTTTCCATCAGAAATGTCAGTCCGTGGAAGGAGTAGGATCATCTGCTCGCCGGAGACATCCCAGGCTTCAGTGGAGGAGCCCGCCCTTCGATATTCACATGAACAGGCTCCAATCCCACCCCACCTGCAGAGGGAGCCCTGAGTTCTTCCCAGACTCCACAGGGGTGGGGATTGGTGGGGTCGGGTGGGCTCTTGCCTTTCTCACTCCATGGCCTGCTCTCCATCCTCTTGGGGAGCTCTGCTTGTGGCTCGCCTCCTGACGTGGGAGGGCAGTGCCATGTGGTATTACAAGGACCAGGTAGCCACAACACCTCCCTGGATTCCCCACAAACTTCCTATCACATAAAGCCTCTCCCACAGGGTAGGCAGCTGGGTGGAATGTACACCCCCCAGACACAGACAACTGCGAATTGAATGTTGGGCATTTCCTTTGTTGAAATCCTCAGCCAGTTCTGCAAACTCAATTGCTCCCAGATTTTGTTTTGTTTTGTTTTGCTTTTAACTTAGAAAAGCTCAGCTGTCTCCAAACCCCACACGCAAGCTGGGCTCTGAGACTCCCTTTACACAAGCAGTGCTCCAGGACCCCCCTCCCACGACCCCTCTCTGCTAGGAGTTTACCCTTTGATACAGTTCTGTCCATACCCTTTCCTCACCTTAGAAGGCAAATTCAGGCCAAATTCATTTTAATAATACTTAAGAATTTAAAAAATTATCACTAATAATGTTTTAGTAGTATTAAATATTTTAAAAGAATAAATAATTTAAATTTTAAAATAGTATTTTAAATGAAATATTAAATTTAAATAGTATTTTTCTCCTGGTTTTATACTTGTGTAAATCATAATTGTTAGTGCTGGGAAGGATCTTAGGGTATTTCTACACAAGTTCCCCACTTTGCAGATGAAAAACTGAGATGCAGGTGTGCTGAGGCGCTTTGCCTATGTCCACATGATAGTAAATGGCTAAGCCAGTATTAGCCACAGGTCAGTTGACTTTCAACTTTTCTGTGCCATAAAGCACAGGTCTCAACCCAAACACTTACCTGGAGCAGGTCAGTGATGCTGGTGACTGAGAGGGAGCAGGTGCAAGCACATTCACATGCACCGTATGTGTAGTGAGACTGTGAAGATCAGTTTGCAAGGGTGCAGGATTTGCTGAGCTGCAGCAGGTTTTTGCCATGTGGGAATGCCTGCCTAGTGCTGTAAACATCTTCCTGTTTTTGTTTGTTTTCTTTTTTTGAGATAAGGTCTTACTTTGTCACCCAGACTGGAATGCACTGGTATGATCACAGCTCACTGCAGTCTCAACCTCTTGGGCTCAAGGGATCCTTCCATCTCAGCCTCCCTAGTAGCTGGGAATACAGGTGCATGCCACCATGCCTGGCTAATTATTTATTTATTTATTTATTTATTTATTTATTATTATTTTTTGTAGAGATGGGGTTTCGCCATGTTGCCTGGGCTGGTCTTGAACTCCTGGGCACAGTGATCCACTTGCCTCAACCTCCCAAAGTGCTAGAATTACAGGCCTGTTTTTTTTTTTTTTTTTGTTTGTTTGTTTCAAGGAAAACTAGTAATATAGATTTTCAAAAAATTGTACAATCTCCTCATTTGCTCAAAATTAAAACAAACACTGTATAGGCCAACTATGACCCATCTGTAAACCAAGTTCAATCCAGGGATGGCCAGTGCACAATTTCTGCCATAAGAAAATCTTACTGGCTGAGTGAAGTGGCTCATGCCTGTAATCCCAGCTATTTGGGAGGCCAAGGCGGGCAGATCACGAGATCAGGAATTTGAGATCAGCCTGGCCAACATGGTGAAACCCTGTCTCTACTAAAAGATACAAAAAATTAGCCAGGTGTGGTGGCATGCACCTATAATCCCAGCTACTCAGGAGGCTGAGGCAGGAGAATCGCTTGAATCTGGGAGGTGGAAGTTGCAGTGAGCTGAGATCATGCCATTGTACTACAGNCAATCTCCTCATTTGCTCAAATTAAAACAAACACTGTATAGGCCAACTATGACCCATCTGTAAACCAAGTTCAATCCAGGGATGGCCAGTGCACAATTTCTGCCATAAGAAAATCTTACTGGCTGAGTGAAGTGGCTCATGCCTGTAATCCCAGCTATTTGGGAGGCCAAGGCGGGCAGATCACGAGATCAGGAATTTGAGATCAGCCTGGCCAACATGGTGAAACCCTGTCTCTACTAAAAGATACAAAAAATTAGCCAGGTGTGGTGGCATGCACCTATAATCCCAGCTACTCAGGAGGCTGAGGCAGGAGAATCGCTTGAATCTGGGAGGTGGAAGTTGCAGTGAGCTGAGATCATGCCATTGTACTACAGCCTGGGCAACAGGGAAAGACTCTGTCTCAAATAAATAAATAAAAATAAATAAATAAATAAAATCTTACTGCAGAGCGCTTCCCCAAAGGGTCCCTCTCCTGACTGGTTCTGTGCTTTTCTCCTTGAGGTTTCCTACTACTTACTGCCCGCTCCCAGTGCCCCTCACCATGTTCGAGCCAACTCCTAGTGTTCCTCTCTGTAGCCCCCTAGACCCTGCCTTTTTAATCCCACAGGAAGGGGCCTTCCCTGTAAGCTGCTGAGCTCCAACCTAAAGGTCCCAGTGGTCCTGCCTGGCTTAATTTTCCCTCCAACTCACCTTCACACTGCTGGCAAGATTGAAAAATGAGTCATTAAATTACATTCCTAAATTCACTGGGGACCAGACTAGAGCCAACCATGGTCAGTGACATGCCTTGGAACATTGGTGCAGTCTCAAAGGAATCATAGGGAAATGATTTTTGCCTTATGTAGAATTTACCCAAATGGTGATCCGAAGTAAACAAAACAAAACACATAGTTAAAGAACAGCTTTCTTTGAATGCAGAAAGCCATGAAACTATCTGGCATGCTTTGCTAAAAATACTGGGAGAGCAGTTCTGAGAAGTAGTCTGTTCCTTGCAGAATTCCTTGTGAACTTCTGAAGCTATAGGTGGATTTCACATGTGTAGCCCACTTCTGAAGTGATGACTGCACCCTCAGCCAGTCCTTTCCTGAACCAGGGGTTGCACACTTTGAAGCCTGCAGGGATTAGAGTTACAAGAGTGCAATAGGCCAGGAAGGGTTCTGATGGCCTGAAGAAGGGGCAGGCATTACTTCGATCTGGTTGATAATGGACTGCAGGCCCAGTGCTGCCATACCTTCTGGTTTTTCATGAGAAGTTAGAAATCTGAATTTTTGTGTGAACTCTGGCTTATTAAAGTTTGGCAACTAATTGAAGTAAAAACAAAACACCTTTCCAACCATAGAAGAACTCTTTCTCCGAGGGCATGATTCAGCCGTGGGCTGCCAGATAGCAACCTCTACATGAAGGAAAGGGCCAAGAAATACTCAAAAGAAGCCAGATAACTTAGGTTGTTGCTTCCAAATGCTTCCAAGGAGTTACTCATCCAGGATTTGAGATTTACACACAGTTACATAAGGACGCACTGTTTGAGGCCTCATTCTCCTAAACCTCCTTCTAAACAGGGATGCCACATGCCATCTGCATCCTTTTTAAATATGTACCAACATTGATTGGACATATCCATGAAGAAGGAAACTGACAATTGTGATTAATGTCCCTGGACCTCATTGTACTTGGTCTCAAACGCCTGGAGAAGGCCAGCAGCACTCATATCATTCTTCCTTCTCCTCTACCTCACCACACTTCATTTGCTCACAACCAGATTCTCTTCAAGGTTCATTCCTTTGCAGTAGCCATACCTGTCCTGCAACAGAACTATCCTCTGCCTACACAGGACCCCTGGGTATATTCAGTAAAGGTTGAGTTACTGTGTTTTGCATTTTGTAATTCATGATGTGTTTTGTGGTTGTCATACTGAGGCTCATGAGGAAAAGCTTATATTTTCTCCTGGAGGGGGAGTAGTAGCTATTCCTACTGCCAGTCACATGAAGACAAGTCCGGTCCTTATTCAGAAAGCCAGAATGGAGAAAACAAGACTCTGGGGGCCGGAAAAAACTGCTTTTCTCTAAACAAAATTTGGTTAACTCAACAGTATTTACTGAGTGTGTCAGTAAGAACTCAATATGTGTCAGGCACTTACTGTGTGACACACTGATCATCAGAGTCAAGACTTTGGACTTATCTCTCAGGTTGCTTCTCAGAGAGGGAAGTAGCGATGGCCTTTGTAAGAAAGGGAAGGAGGGAAAACTGATTAGGCCCCAAATGGAAGATGAGAAAGTAATAGTTTGTAGGACATATATCAGTTTCTCGTGACTACATTTCTTTTCCTAGTCAACGTCTTTAGTAAAATTCCAGCTCTGTCTCAGCCATGCTATTGGGTATTGATGTGAAGGTCGTGTTTTCTCATTTAGGTCAGGGATTTACTTACAAGGGTGAGCAGTGTCCTTCCCAAAGGCCATCATGATGGTGGTTGCCATAATGTGGAGAGGTCCAAAGGGAAAGAAATTTTAGGAGACCATAGCCAAGTGTTTGGAAATCAGCTTTCTTTGTGGATAGATTTTTGCTCTAGTTAATGGCCTTAGAGGATGTAAGGTTTATTTTTTATTAAGTACATTGGAAATTTCCTATGCAGAGATGAATCACTCTTATAGGAAATGTCAAAGAATCATTCTGCTTTCCAGCATCTATATTTTCATGCCCCAAAGTGAATTTCTCATTTTCGCTTCAAGCCTGCTACTCCTCTCATGTTCCTATCTTAGTTTTGACATCACCATCCAGTTAGTGACTCAGGATGAAAACCTCAGAGTTGTGGTCAACTCCTTCCTCTCTCTCCTTCATCCCCCTCTCTAACTCCTTAATACTGTATTCAAATATTTGAAGTTTTGATGAGCAGTATTTCAAACTGATGCTCCATGAAACACAGGAGATGTTACTGGAGGCATTACGAGAACAGTAGTCTTTGGCCAGTAAGTTTGGGAAACACTACAAGTTGTTTCTCTCTCTTTTAGAGATTTTCAGAGTACCTAATCATATTAAATGCTTTGAGAGGTTCTGCAATTTAGAAACCTGTTTAGCTTCATCAACCACAGAATTTTCCACATGTTAAAAAAATATAAAAATTATCAGCATTTCTGTTAGTGGTCTGCATAAATGTGGTTCAGTACTAACTGCAATTTGGAAAATTCTGTTAGAAATGTACCCCTGCAAAGTCTCTCCCAGAGGCATTTATTGCTCATTTTTTTTGAGATTCCCTTCTTACCTAGACACTTGCACCAGTATCTTAACTATTCTCCCTGCTTTCAGTCTCTACCTATTTAAGTCCATTTTTTCTTCATTTACAGTTATGTCCTCTCAAAATACAGTTGTGCTTAAACTTCTCTTCTACTCAAAAATCTTCCATGGCTTTCACACTGCCAGCAAAATAAAGTTCTAGCCACTTACCATTTTGAGGGCTCAGGTCAATGCAGACTGAAAACTGACTCCATTTGCCAAGTTCTGAAAGAGGGTTAGAAACCAAATTTCTTAGAACATCTGGAGTCAGAGATAGTTCAATATAATAAACAAGGAGAGAAACAAAGGCCAAGAATTTTCCAGTATTGATGAGAGACAACAAACGTAGATCCATGAAGTCCAGAAAACACCAACACACTTAAGTATATCAAATTGAACTTACTGAAAATGAAATACAAAGGGAAAATCTTGAAGGGGGAGAAAAGAGACTTTATTTATGGAGGAACGCAGATAAGTATTACAGCAGACTTCTCAACAGAAATCATGAAAGCTAAAGGCAATGGAACAACATCAAAATTCTATACCCAGTGAAAATATCTTCCAGAAATGCAGGAAAAATAAAGACTCTCTCATACAAACCAAAACTGAGAGAATTCATTTCCAGAAGGCCTACCATGCTAGAAATGTTAAGGCAGACAGAAGATGATAACAGAAAGAAGCTTTGATCCACACAAAGATATACAGAATGCTTTTAAATGGAATAAATAAGGAAAAAGAAATCCATTTTCTATTATTTTTAATTACTTTAAAATATAAAGTAAAAGTGTTTGGGGAGAAGAAGGGAAAGAGTATGTAGCTCTCATTTTTGGATAAGGAAGGCAGATCAAGAATAGATTAGGCAAATAAGGATTAGGTTGGTGCAAAAGTAATTGTAGTTTTGGGGCATGAATTTTAAGTCATTATAACTAGGCCAAACACATCTTTATTAGTCAAAATAGGAACCATTACATTCAACACATTTTTCCCAATGAGAGAAATAAGTTTGTTTATTTCTGTAGCATAAAAATCCATTCTTCAGAATTTGGTGAACTCTTGGAAAGCATTTCTACCTTCTGCTGGTTTTGAAAATGTTTTCCTGCAAAAGTTGTTGAGGTGCTTGAGGAAGTGGGGAGTTGCTTGAGGAGAGGTCAGGTGAATATGGCAGATGAGGCAAAACTTCGTAGCACAATTTGTCCGACTTTTGAAGTGTTGGTTGTGTGATGTGTGGTCAGGTGTTGTTGTGGAAGAGAAGAGAATTGGCCCTTTCTGTTGGCCAATGTTGGCTGCAGGTATTGCAGCTTTCAGTGCATCTCGTTGATTTGCTGAGCAGACTTCTCAGATGTAATGGTTTTTCCAGGATTCAGAAAGCTGTAGTGGATCAGATTGGCAGCAGACCACCAAATAGTGACCATTGCTTTTTTTTGATGCAAGTTTGGCTTTGAGAAGTGCTTTGGAGCTTCTTCTCGGTCCAACCACTGAGCTGGTCATTGCCGGTTGTCATATAAAATCCACTCTTCATCTCATGTCACAATCAATTGAAATGGTTTGTTGTTGTTGTGTAGAATAAGAGAAGATGTCACTTCAAAACAACAACTTTTTTTGATTTTCACTCCGCTCATGAGGCACCCACTTATGGAGATTTTTCACCTTTCCAATTTGCTTCAAATGCCAAATGACCATAGAATGATCGAGGTTGAGTTCTTTGGCAATTTCTCGTATAGTTGTAAGAAGATTAGCTCTGATGATTGCTCTTAACTGGTTGTTGTCAACTTCCGATTGCTGACCACTATGATCTTCATCTTCAAGGCTCTTGTCTCCTTTGCAAAACTTCTTGAGCCATCACCACACTGTATGTTCACTAATAGTTCCTGGGTCAAATGCATTGTTGATGTTGTGAGTTCTCTTTGCTGCTTTATGATCCATTTTGAACTTGAATAAGAAAATCACTCCAATTTGCTTTTTGCCTAACATTATTTCCATAGTCTAAAATAAATATAAAATAAACCGCAAGTAATAAGTCATTAGCAAAAAAAGATAAAGTGAGAAATGCACATTAAAATGATGTATAACATGACCACATTTATTTAAGACTGTATTCCAGTATCAAATGGCAAATTTCAACAATGCAGAAACTGCAAGTACTTTTGCACCAACCTCAAAACTTGGGACAATTGTCAGGTCAAGATTTTGTCTCAAACAATGGCAGAAGCTGAGGGATCATAAGCATTTGTGTGAGGACCGGTAGGCTGGTTTAAAGCCAGAGGACCCTCTCTCAACAAGATTCTCCACTTGTGAACTCCAGCCCTTCTTCCTATCTATGCTTCTTGCCAGTTCTCTTCCTTTACCAGCCCATGATTTCAGACATAAGGATACCCTGTTGGAGCCCACATAACTTGCCCTTTTTTGGGTGCTACATATTACTCACCTGTTTCCCTCCACCTCCATCTCTACCTATTATATTCCCTTCGTTTTTCAGCATCCAGGTAAAATGATGTTTCCTCTAAGAAGCACTTTGTAGTCTGCCCAATTAAGGTAGATTTCTCCCACTCTTGCGACCCATGACAATTTTATTGTACTAACCATAATAATCTGACTTATGTTGAACTTAGTTATTTATGAGGTTATCTCAAGTTCACTGTAAGCTCCACAAAGCTAGCCACCATGATTTAGTCATGTTTGAATCCTCCCTTCCTAAACACTCCCTATATACCACCTAGCCCAAGTACTAATTATTGATGGTTTGTGACACAGACAGGCTCAGCAAAAGTTTCTTGAATGCGATTAAGACTAAGGAACTTTGGTTTCTTTGATGCCTATGTTCTTTGAGGTAAGGTAAAAAATGAAACTGATTTGGTTGCAGTCACTGGGGCTTTTTTTCTCTGGTGTTTGATCTAAGCAGGGTCTGTCCTCCAAGAGTTTTTTAGAACCAGTCAGAGTGTCATGGCCATTCCAGCAAGGGAACAGAAGTGCTAGTCAGGAACCAAGGGAGACTTGTGTAAAGAGTCCTGAACCCCTTCCACATGGTAAGAGACAGGGATAGCCTGTGGCCAGACCGTTCCTTCCAACTGTCCAGCTCCTGGACTTATAACCACAGTGGACGTAGGGTCCTCATGTTTTCCTTCCCTGGACTGTGTGCTCAGTCATTTGGCAAGGCTAAGGCTAACTGAGATGGCTCACATTCAGCAAATTTCACTCCACAACAGAAAAACAAGGCAAACAAAATAAAACAAAAACAAAAAAGAACGAGGTTAGGAGATCGAGACCATCCTGGCCAACATGGCGAAACCCCATCTCTAGTAAAAATACAAAAAAAAATTAGCTGGGTGTAGTGGTGTGCGCCTGTAATCTCAGCTACTCAGGAGGCTGAGGCATGAGAATCGCTTGAACCCAGGAGGTGGAGGTTGCAGGGAGCCGAGATCACACCACTGCACTCCAGCCTGGTGACAGAGTTGAGACTCCGTCTCAAAAAAAAAAAAAAAAAAAAGTGTCAAGGTGAAGCAACAGTTAACAGAGAAGGGGAACAAGAGTTGGGAGCAGGAGATTTGAGGACAGGCAATTGAGCTCAGTCCTGAAGAGCGAATCAGTCTCAGCATGGCAGAAAGTATACATATTCCAGGAGCATGACTAAAGTTCATAGACCAATGAACTCAATGTTCGGACTGGTAAGAAAACCAGAGTGATAGGAGGAGCTGTTCTGTCATGCAGGAATCAGAGAAAAATAGTAGGCCCTTGCTGTGGAAGTGATAGTGCTGGTGCTAATTGGATAGGAGTTGCTATGGAGTGCTGAGGACCTCAGTCCTTGAAAAACCTTCACCCTTCAGCTTGAGCACTGACTGACAACTGGAAAGGGCTGTGAGTATCCACACCCTTATGAATATAAGGTCAGCAATGTCACTGTCTTCCCAGGATATAGGCACAGGCCATCATGGCTGTAGAAATCTGCAGTGACTTGATGCTGAAGCAGAAAGTAATATATATCTTATTGCTTTGAGAAAATAATCAAATCATTTTCTACCCTGGATTGTTCTAGATAGAATTTTAATGTGAACAGAATCTAAATGTGTCCACCAATCTTACTCCCCTTTTCTCACAAGAATATGGTTCCAATGATCCCTGTTTTAAAGAGGATTTCTAGTGTAATTATGGGAGTATTTGCCCAACTAATCCTTTTCTTTGCTTCTTTGGCAAGGTGCTCAGTTATCATTGTTTGAGTTTAGTTCAGCTGTGGAATTGTCTTCTAACTGTACTTGGGCCCTGGAGAGGCAGAGCCTTAATGGGGGCTGCCTTCTCCACATCCTGCAAGGATTGCAGAGATCCAATAAGTCAACTTTTACAGAATGCTTGGGGATCTGAAGGGTCTATTTGGGCTATAAATGTGCCAGGAAAAAAATCCTTGGATGTTCATTACTAGTGTGGTGGCTCAATGTACATCCCATTTTCTACCTTGATACCTTATTAAAAAGTTGGAAAATCTCTATTGGGGTGAGAAAGACAACTTTTACTTGTTCGGTGGGTGGTTTTTAAAAGCCTTGGAGATTCATTCCTAACACAGGTCTATTCCAACATGTCAGAGGCATTTACCATTCACCCACACATGCAGGGAAGGCAGGAGACAGAATATAGAAGAAATTAGAGCCTCCAGGGTGAAAGGAGAAATTTTTCTTTTTTGACTGTAAGGAGGTCCTTTAAACACAGCAGCTGTGGGTGATGTCAAGGGACAGCTATTGCAGCCCATCTCTCTACACCCACTCAGTGCGGAGCCAGATACAGCTCAGGAGTTTTCAAACGTTCAAGTTTTCACTAAAAATCTTTATTAATTCAAAGCATTCAGCATGACTTATATAGGGCAATCACAGTTACTGATTGTTTAGAACTTGTAGAGAATTCAGGATTTGCCACTCAAAACCAAAAACTATAAAGCAGTTGAATAACTGTTCAATTACACAGGAGGAATTCTGTCTCCAAACCCAAGCACCTACTTTGAATTTTGACTCTTAGGACTGATAAGATGTTCAGGTTATGTTAGTATCATTGATGTCCAGTCATTTGCATTTCCAGCTAACATGGTGGGGTCATGGAAACGCGTCTATGAAATCATTGCCTTAGTTTTTTACCTTCTTCACATTGCTGGGGACCCTTGTGGGAGGCATCATCAAACTCTCCATCTACTGACAAGCTGAGGTGATGGCCCAAGGCAGACCTTCCTTCCCAATCAACACTTCACCAGTTTCATTCCAATTTCATTCCAATAAAACCCAACTCTTTTCTCCAGACTCTTGATCTCCACTTGTTGCTTTCCTGGAGCTGGTGTTTGAACTCAGCTTTTCTTCCCTCACATTTTCACTTAGCTAACCTTTTTGCCCTGAGCATCACTTGTTACCTGTAAAGGTAGAGGATTCCCTGCTTTAAATCTGGCCCTATAGAAAAAGACCTTTGATCTTAGCAGCTGTCTTAATCCGTTCGTGTGGCTATGAGACAATACCTGAGACTGGGTAATTTCTAAAGAAAGTAAGTTTTTTTGGCTTATGGTTCTGCAGGCTGTACAGGAAAAAATGGCACCAGTATCTGCTTCTGCTGGCAGGCTATTTCCACTCCAGTGGAAGGCGAAGGGAACCGGCATGTGCAGAGAACACATGGAGAGAGAGGAAGCAAGAGAAGAGAGGAGGTGCTAGGCTCTTTTCAACAACCAGCTCTCCTGGGCACTAATAAAGTAAGAATCCATCTCCACCCAGGCAGGGTATTCATTGATTCACGACCCCTCCCATTAGATCATACCTCCAACACTGGAGATCAAACTTCAACATGACATTTAGAGAGGTAAAAAAGCAAAAACAAAACAAAACAAAAAATTATAGCAGCCGCCCAGCCTCCAGCCCAATAAAGAAGGAAGAAGGACAGTGGCTATGTATGTACCCGAGTAACAGAGGTAGACCCTCTCTCTTTTCCCTCCACTGTCTCAGAACATCTTCTTTTGTAGCGACTAACTATAAAATCGAACAACGAGACTGTAAATACTGAGACCACCCAAACAGGTTGCCTCATCCTGACTTCGTCAGTGAATAACCCCAAGATTCTAGTGTAAGGCATCATTCAATGCCTTTATGCTGGTATTGTCACCCACCAAAAGGAAAAGATAATCTAGATTTTGTCAAGCTTTCCATACAAATGTACCTTTATGCTGAGGAGACATTTTGTTCCCAAAGGGTAATTTATTCAAAAAACTGCAATTGTCTAGGAAGAGGGACTTATAATGATGATGCCTTTGTAACCATCACTACACTGTGTCCTGACATTTATAATGAAGCCTAGAGCCAGAAATAGATTCTTCAGGAGCATGGGATGTGTCTAAATGATAGATTAAGTCTATTCTTCTTGAATGTACCTCTGCCTAGGAGGAGTCTGGGGGCTTCCATGTCAGGGGGATTCAGTGGGCTTCTGGAATTGCCTTTGGTTTACTCATGAGCTCTCTTGATGATGCAGCAGTGGCCAAGCTGAGACCACAGACACATGTACTTCCTTTCACAGGCAACTCAGAAAAAAAATAATTACCTCAATTTCTAAGCAAGGCAGAATGCTAACCTTTCGCTATCTGTTTTATTCTCCCTTGAAATTATATTGATCTGGTCTTTCACTTTGTGATGAAGAGAGAATTTTGTTAGGAGCTGAGATGTGCTGCTCTTATATTTTTCATTGTTATTGAATCCACCTTGAAATCCTTGGGTAGAGAGTTGGAATGTTTTGGAAAATTAATTAAAGGAAGACTTAAAAGTTTTTACAGCTTGAAGAAACTGAGAAGGGTCACCGGGGGAGATCGTAGCCCCTTCCATATTCAGTAGAAAACTATTAGACATTTTCAGAGACAGAGAATTGTAAAAAACAAAACAAAACAAAACAAAAAACACAAAAAACTTGTGAAGTAGGTGTGAAAAAAAAATCATTGTATAATTTTGCTTAAAAATTGTGCTTTTCCAAATGTCTTCTAAAGAAAACATACCACTTCAAGAAATCATTTAGTATAAACTGGAGATGCTAGGGTAGAGAATAATCTTTAGAAACTTGAGTGTATATGCAAAATCATTTGAAATAAACTGAGATTTAGAAGCCACAAAGAAAAGTGGATGGGAAGGTGGCTGGATGGTGGCCAGAGAGACATTTTTCTGCTTGAAAAGCAGCTACCACAGGGTTTTATGCTGACACAGAGAGCGGTCTTCTCACCTATGAGGACATATGGAATGAGCTGCCACAGAGATGGAGGGAAGAGACACATCAATTTCACTTCTCTTGGCAGAGGGAAAGCTGTGCACAGACAACAATTACACGGGGTAGAGTGAGGCCATCATTCATGCAAAGAGAGTGCAAAGATGGAAGGCAGGATGGGGACTAAGTGTCTCCAGCCAAGCCAGCAGTATAAGCGAAGGCCCAGGCCCAGGGATTGTACTGGAGAATTCATGTCCAACCTGCATGGGGCAGCATAGCCAGATCCCCGCCAGTCATCATAACCTACAAATATAGGGTTGGAGTAGCCAGATCTGACATTCCAAGAAAAGCCAGAAAACTGGATTTTGATTTGAAATTTCACCTACTTTAAGAGGTCAGCAATACAACTAAAACTTTTTTAAAATGTTGTTCTGAGGGCATAGAGATTTTCATGAATGCAATAGACGAAGGGAACGGGTTTCTTACCATTGAAGACAGAGGGAAATTGCAAATACAAGGCACTGGCAAAGGCTTTTATGGGAAAACTCCTCTAAAGCTTCAGTGTTGAGACCAAATACTGACAGTATGTGTGCATCCCTGAAGTTTCTAACCTTAAATATGGAAGTTAAAACCAGAGTTACATTAACTAGTGATTAATAACAGTTGAAGCTGAATACAGGATGATCACTTCTACACAGCAAGAGGTTAAATATGTATGCTGTTGTTTGAATCAAAAGTTATACTCTGGTGGAAAATTCATGAATGACTGAATTATGTGTTTTGTGTCTGGTCTCTGTGATTTGCATGCTTAACCATGTGATCCACATGATCATAAATCAGGTAGCACTGCTCACCTGGTGGCAGCTGTAGAAATTTTGGACATAACGTCTGGAAGGAAATGAGTCCTTGTAGGGCAAGCCTTGCAACCTCTAACTTAACACAATGAAGGAAATTTTCAGTGCAGTTGGAATTTCTTTCCACACTCTATTGAGTTCGAATGTTGCTTCATCTCACAGCAATTGTGCTTGCTGTAGGAAGTTTATTCTTTCTGTCTAACTTCACAACCTATGATAATGTACCCTGTAGAGTTGTGTAGCAGGACAAAACACTTCCATTGTATCCTTCTATTACAGCCTCCACTCTCTCTCCTCTGATCCATGTTGCATCTTGCTTCTCCCCCGGTGGCCCCCCCAGCTTTAAAACATTTCCACAACTTCCTGTTTCCTTTAAAATAATGTCTAGCTACCCTACCAAGGCTTACATGGTCTTTGTGATCTGGTCCCTGATTCCATTGCTAACATCTCTCACCACCTCTCCCCTAACCTACTCCAACCTTTACATGCTGCTCTATCAGCTGCAGCCCTGTCTCTCTGGGCCTTCACACTGTTTCCCAGGTGGGGCACCACCCTCATGGCACCCTTCTCTCTTTCTGTCATTGCAATTCTCACACTCACAATGGGTTTATGAAGTGGTCTGAACTCAGAAGAAAACAAGAATGGAGGTTTTTTTCTATTGCCTCCCCAATTAAACTATGCTAAATATCCTTTCCTTCCCCATATTGACAAAGTGGGCAGATCCTATCACTATTTAATAAAATTCTGTTATCAGAAACCCATTCAGGTTAAAACTCCAATCTCAAACCTAATTCCAATTTCCTTCCCCTAAGACCCAGCAAGGCTTCAACATAAAGATTTCAGAGTGTGGGAAACCTGTTGATCTGACCTTAGAATGGAGTGGGTGGAGTGCATTGTCTGACTGTCTGCAAAGGCCCTCTCTTTTGGGACTCTGGGTTTTCCAGAGTATTGGGCTGGGGCTGATGAAGACAAGGAAAGGGATCGGTATGTCTTACTTAAATGGCATTACAGTCAATGCCCTCATGTAGCAGACATCCAAATGCTGATATTTTTGTGGCACATAGTGTGGATCTATGGGAGGCTCCTTTAGGGGAAATATCTACCACACATTTCCCTGACAGGGTCCATATCTGGTTATTTCCTTCTAACTCCCTTGGTCTCTGCCCCATTTCCCTCCCCACCCCCACCACTGAAGTACCCATTGCTTCTGGGGTCTTCTCACCAGTAAGCTGCTCTCCTGGATGGGGGCACCCATAATTTTAGCCAAATATTTAAGCAACTCTACTGAAGTCATTTTTTAAAAGGCAGCTAGACAGTATTGTTACAAATTGTTTTGAAGAGTAGATTCTGCTTTTAAAAGTTTGCTGGTAAACTGGAATAGCAACAATCAAATCATTGATAAGTTAATGGCTCTAGTTGTATTTTTAAATCAATTCTAGAATAATTTGGTCATTCATATCTATCCCTGCCCACATTTAAAAAGTTTTCCTGATGTAAATGAGTGGGAATGAGTATTATGGATGGTTTGTTTTGTTATCAAACATTCTTTAAAATACCTAAAGTAGTGAGTCCTAATTCCAGCAGTCTCTGTAATCTCTAAAACGCTGTGAAAGTAGGACAGGGTGTTCAAGCCACCCTACAATGGCAGCCACCTAAGTCATAAGATCCCTGGCTGGGGAAATAATACCTGGCTCTTCGCCTCTCAGATACCGGCAGATGAAACAAAATACAGCAACTTTTGAGTGTTTTGTTCTGTGCACAAGTGGAATTACACCAGTACAAATTGCCAGACCACAAGGCCAACTGCTTCACCTGCAGGTTGAAGATGACGTTCCACTAAACCTGTAAGGAAGAGTGTATTCAAATCCATCTATCTGCCAATCCACTCTCTTTTCATCTGGCCAGGGGTCACCCACCTCCCAGCTACCCACATACTGAGATAGGCCCCTGTCTAACTCATGCTTCCCAGACGTGGGACATTTTGTCTTTATCTTTTGGTTCTCTCAGAGTGATAGACTATGGAGTCAAACCCCAGCTCTGTCGCTCACTACTTGAGCAATCTTGTTGAGCCTCAGTTTCCTCATCTGTAAAGGAGGTGTAATACTAGTGCTTACCTCAGTATTACTGTGAAGACTAAATGAATCAACACATGGTTTGCAAATTTTTCTCCCATTCTGTAGCCTGTCTCTTCATTTTGTTGATGGTTTTCTTTGCTGCCAACCCTTTTAGTTTGATGTAGTCCTGCTTGTTTATTTTTGCTTTGCTTCCTGTGCTTTTGGTGTCACTTCCAAAAAAATCATTGCCGTAACCAATGTCAAAAACCCTTTTTTCTGTTTTCTTCTAAAAGTTTTACCATTTCACATCTTAATTTAAGTCTTTAATTCATTTTGAGTTAATTTTTATATGGTGTAAGACAAACATCTAATTTTACTTTTTTGTGTATAGATGTCCAGTATTCCCAACATCATTTATTGAAGAGTCTTGCCATTTCCTATTGAGTATTCTTGGCATACTTGTCAAAGATTGGTTGACCATACACATGTGAGTTTATTTCTGGGCCCTCTATTCTGTTCCATAGGTCTATACGTCTGTTTTTATGCCAGCACTACATTGTTTTGATGACTATAGCTTTGTGACATAGTTTGAAATCAGGGAGTGTGATGCTTTCAGCTTTCTTTCTTTCTGAAAATTACTTTTGCTTTGAGGGTTATCTGTGGTTCCATACAAATTTTAGGGTTATTTGTTCTCTTTCAGTGAAAAATGCCATTGGAATTTTGATAGAGAGTGCATTGAATCTGTAAATTGCTTTGGGTTGTATGGACATTTAAAATGTTTAATGATTCCAATTCATGAATACAGGATTTATTTTCATTTATTTGTGTCTTCTACAATATTTTATAGTTTTCAAGGTACAGATCTTTCACCTCCTTTGTTCAATTTATTCCTAAATATTTTATTCTTTTTGCTGCTATTGTAAATATAATCATTTTCTTAATTTTTTGGATTTTTTTGTTAATGTATAGAACTATAATTGATACTTGTATGTTGATTTTGTGTCCTGCAACTTTACCGAATTCATTTATTAGGTTTAGCAGTTTGTTTGTTTGTTTTTCTTTTTGCTGGATATGGTGACTTCGCACCTGTAATCCTAGCCAATTGGGAGGTTGAAGTGGGAGGATCACTTGACCACAGAAGTTTGAGGCTGCAGTAAGTTATAATCATACCACTGCACTCCAACCTGGGCTACAGAGCAAGACGCTGTCTCTAAAATAATAAAAATAAATTAAAAAAATTTTTTATAGAGTCTTTAAAGTTTTCTATATTTAGTATCATGTCATCTGCAAACAGAAACAATTTCTAATTTGAAGTCCTTTTGTTTCTTTTTCTTGTCTAAATGCTCTGGCTAGGACTTTCAGTACGATGGCGAATAGAAGTGGTGAGAGTGGGCACCCTGGCCTTATTCCTGATTTTAGAGGAAAAGCTTTCAGCTCTTCACCATTGAGTGTAATGATATTAGCTGTGGATTTGTCATATATGCCCTTTATTATATTGAGACACATTCCTTCTACACCTGATATGTTGAGAGTTTTCTTTTTATCATGAAAATATGTTAAATTTTCATTAAATGCTTTTTTTGCATCTATTGAGATGATTGTATGATTTTTATTGCCAGTACTAGAAAGTAATCTCATGTATGTACCTGAAAATATGAGAAATGAGCTATGTTTTAAGCAATTCATTATTAGAGCATTGCTTGTAACAGCAAGAGATTGGAAACAGCTTAAATGTCCATCCAGAGGGAAGAATGTAATAAATTATGGTACATACAAGGGAATTGAATGGCAGGCATTAAGGAGAATGAGGCATCTCATTTTGTAGTGATACGGATTATTTTTAAGATGTCTCATTAAGAAAAATAAATAAGTAATAAATATACATATTTGCTTACATTTGCATAATATATATCTGTCAGAAGACCAAGCAATTGTAACAGTTGTCTTTAGGGAGGTGAACTGGGCTATAGGATAAGAAAAGATTTTACAATATGCTTTTCATTTTCCAATGTTTGAACATGTGAAATGTATTTCTTATTCAACTAAATATATAAATACATTGTTAATGAAACCATGCAAAAGCCTGAGCACATCTCAAGTGAACACGTGTGATTGGACAAGATCAGAGAACTTGCTCATGACTCCAGCATGCAGTTTATGGCTTGGCTAAAATGTCTAGTTGCCCTGAGATTTTTTTGACCATTGTGCCATATCACTTGTTTGTAATCTTACTCAAACACTGTTCAGTTACTCACACAGTGGCCATGGGCCAGAAGGCATAAGAAACTAATGAAGAAATACAGCAAATTAATGAAGAACAGATATAATTATATACATTCTGCAAATGTGCCTCAAGAGAATCTATACCCGGTCTAAAGTTGTAGTCATCTTATCAAAATTCTTCACAATACATCGAGAGATACTAAAATGAAACAGAAAGCATCTAAGTGATGATCTTATCCGGTTTGGTTTTTCACTTATTGGGGTCTGACTGGGCTTCCTCATGCTGCACAGCAGAGTATTATCCATCATGAAATACATAAGTCCCTGCTGCTGATTACCCAGGAGCTACACTGAGTTCCCCAGGTGAGAAGTAGCTCCACCACAAATTAACTTTAGCAACTGGGTGCATTTGTTCTATTGATTTTTAATTTGGTGCTTATATCTAAAAATCATTGCTTTTCTATTTTCCAGTCCAGTACATCCTAGTGCTTACAACGTATTACTTCTGCCTGATGTCACAGGATCCTCTAACTTGACTTGTCTCCACTGCTTGGGAGAATGTCTGATTCTGTTAGTGGTTCTTAGGTGCCCACATAGAAAATGGTTTTGCCATATAAACTATATTTCAGGTTATATTATCTCAAACATACCCTCTATATTTGGTGAAAATCCATCTAGTTATTTGCATATGATGCAAGAGCAGACACCCCAATAAACACAATCTTTATTTGTATAGATGTCTACCATCCACCCTACAATGCATTATTTGTGGCAAAGAACTTATAAGCAGAAATCCATAATCCTTTCTCTTTTCATTTAGAAACAAAACAATAAAATTATATAAATAAACCCATTTTGTTTACTTTAATGCTGCACACATACATTGTAATATATGTTGATATGAATTCAGTCTAAAAACAAACATATTGCAGATAATTTCATAGTTTTAACACATAATTGCATAATTCATGTAAAGAAGGAAGTACAGAAAGTTTGTTATTAAATGAGGAAAGACAGTATTTTTTAAATTGTAGTAAAATCACTTTTCAGTTATTTACAAAATATTTTGTATTAACAGATTAAAATCATTTTGTGTTATTCTATGGAAAAAATGACAAAATGACGTTAAATTCCTAAAGATCATTTTCCTGGGATTACGTTTTTCTTTTAAAAGAATTTGTGAATCAGATACAAAAATGCACAGTGAAAGGTGCCTCCCTTAGGAAACCAAGAAACATGCCCAGATTCTGAATTTCTGACGACATCCATGGGAGATGAATGGCCTCCTTTCTGCCTCTTCTCTCCATTGTCTGCCTTTTTCACACCTGCTCAAAGCCAACAAAACACTCAGTGTTCTCCAAAGTAGTTCTTCGAAGTTTGTTGCTCTTCTAGGGTTTCACTCGTCTCAGACACTTATCAAAGAGCAAGTATAGTTAAGCATGGGCTGTGTGTGAAAACACGCAATACGTGGGCAATAATATGAATAATCATATGAATGACAACAGTCCCTGCTATCACCCTTAAAAACCTCCCCCTTGTTAGGCCGGGTGCAGTGGCTCACGCCTGTAATCCCAGCACTTTGGGAGGCTGAGGCAGGTGGATCACGAGGTCAGGAGATTGAGACCATCCTGGCCAATACGATGAAATCCCTCTCTACTAAAAATACAAAAAATTAGCCGGGCGTGGCGGCATGTGCCTGTAGTCCCAGCTACTAGGGAGGCTGAGGCAGGAGAATTGCTTGATCCTGGGAGGCGGAGGTTGCAGTGAGCCAAGATCATGTCACTGCACTCTAGCCTGGGAGACAGAGCGAGACTCCATCTCAAAAAAAAAAAAAAAAAAAAAAAAAAAAAAAAAAAAAAAAAAAAAAATCTCCCCCTTGTTAAATAGATAAATAAGCTGCTATGCTAGTTCAGTCACAAGAGGAAAGCAGAATTTGTGGCAAAAATGAGTCAGCTGAATGCTATCTTATGGGAATTAGCAGGGTCCATTAGAAGAGGAGTGACAGGTGTGTGAGCCTCTCCATCCTAACCTGCTTCAAGACCCCTCGGCACAACAGCTGGGGGTCCTTGGGCACACTCAGCTCTAAACATGACTGTGGCCACCCCATTCTAGAACTTCTTCATGGAAAGATGTCACACAAATGCCAAGCAACACTTTGTAGATCTGTAGACTTGAACTCTTAATGAGGAATCTGTCCTAGCTGCAGCCTCACAACTTCCATGTGACTTTGTAGGGGGCGGTGTTGCACATTTGTTAGAGGGCAGAACCTTCCATCACACCCTTAGGCAAAATGAACTCTGCTGTCATCCTCTCTGGGGCTCACAGAACTCCAAAGAGCTGGAATTCTGGCCCTCTGGGGAAATCTCTGTGGGTCCAGTCAGTAGACTGAGTTGCTGCTGTTTCTGGGTGAAGGGGAGGCAGGAGTAAAAAATGGGTTTTGCAACTGAAAAAAAAAAAAAAAAAACCCAAAAAAACCAAAATCAAAAAACAAACTTAAAGCCTTCTTTAAGAAATGATTGTTTGCTGAGTTAATTATTTAAAATTGTGTGTACAGACACAAAACAAAGGGGAAATGTAACTCATCCTTTGGAATTATTAGTCCAAATTCTGAACACTTAGAAATGGCCTCATTTACTTCGAGTAATTTTCTCTAAGTGTACGTAAGCCTCAAAACAAAATTCTACTAAATGCAATGTGGGATCCTGGATAAGATCCCGGAACAGAAAAAAAAAAAAATACCTATTTAGGGGAAAAACTAGGGAAATCCAAATAAAGTCTGGAGTTTAGTTAATAGTAAAGCACCGACATACCATGGTAATGTAAGATGTTCCATTAGGGGAAACTGGGTGAGAGATATATGGAAACTCTCTGTACTATCTTTGCAACTTTTCTGAAAATATGAAATTGTTCCAAAATTAAAAGCTTATTTAGAAAATAACAGGGTAATTCTGGAAGTTGCTTTCCCCTTGTACGTGTGCAGTGAGATGCCTCACTCGCTCTGCACAGGGATGGGGGAGGCGTTCTGAGGCATCCACGGGCAAAGCAAAGCAAAGCAACTTCGGCTGCAGAGCGGAGAAGTTCGTTGATGTGAAGAGCCAGCCAGAACTGCTTAGTGTTGGCATTTTGGAAGATTTGGCTTTCTAGATCCTCTTTCCTTGCAATGATAGGACTTGAGTCTGCATGATTCTGAATGAGGCAGCAAACCTAGGTCAGTTGGGTATGTCTGTGGGCACAGTGCCGGCACACAGAGGGCTATCAATACATGTGTGCTGAAGCTATGAACAGTAAACTACGTCAATTGATTTTTTTTTTTTTTAGTGACTCCTGAAACACGCTATTGTTCTCTGTACGTACCTCTCTCAACTTTCTCTACCTTCATATTTGCCATCCTTTCCTCCCTGTGTGCTTTTTCTCTTTGAGAGCTTGGCCAAGCGCATTCATTGGTTCCCAGTGACCCCATCATAAACTGCAAAGAGGCTTCTTTGAGGATCTTGCATAAAATAAATGCCTTCGTAGCGAGGCTGGTCAGGCTACACGGCCCTGTCGTGTCTCTGAGATACGAGACGTTCCCCTTAGTTACCAAAGTAAAACGGTGACAGCTGAGAGACCGAAGCAGAGAGGCAAAACCACACAGGGACAAGATGGCCAAGAGCTATAAATTCAGTTGAAGGAAAAGAAAGTATGGGTTGCCGAAGGCAGATGACAACCTGTCTGTCTCTGCCTGGCTGGGAAGAATTCAGCTTTTTCTACCAAACTGCTCGCACATTGCAGGTGGGGAGCTTGGGATCCAGAAAGGGACTCTGTGCGTTTGTTGTACTTCCCAGGAGGGGTGGTCTGCTCACAAGGTGTTCCTAACACTGGGCTAACACAGAATGTGATACCCAGGTACGCAATATATAGGAGACTAAGCTAAGCTCTGTGGAGAAAGCTGGGAAAGGTTCCGCAAAGTCACAATTCTCAGGCTCTAGTCTCCAGAAAATGCTTTAGAAAGGGTCCTGTAAGTGGCGGAGGTTGCAGTGAGCCGAGATTGCACCATTGGCCTCCAGCTTGGGTGACAGCGAGACTCTGCCTCAAAAAAACAAAACAAAAACAAAACAAAACAAAAGAAAGGGTCCTCTAAGCATGGGGTAGCAAATTTTGCAAATCACCTCCCGTGACCTTCCTAAGCTCCTATAGAATGATGCACTCCTTCTCTAACGAAGGTGGTGCCAGTCACCACTTCCAAGGAGAGCTGCTTCCCCTGGAGTAAGAAATTTGTAGTTAATTAGATGAGCTCTGAATCATGACACATCAATGGAGTGGAAGGCAGGAGGAGGGATAGGAAAGGACCTGGATCTTCCTAATGGAACTGGGGTTGGGGGGCAGTGTCAAGAAAGGATTATCTAAGAACTGACATGTGAGAAGGTTCTAGAAGAAATTCCCCAGGTGGAGGAAAAAACAAGCCAGTGTGAATAGGAGAAGGGATGCCTCAACATTCCTTAGGGGTTAAGGGTTAGCGGTTTTGAGTTCTGAATCCAAGTTGTGCCTCTGTCATTGGAAACTTTAAGACTTCATGACCTCACTTGACTTCTTGAACATCTCTGTTTTCTCAGGTATAAAACCAGACTCCCTAAGGCAGCTTATCTTCTATTTCTAACATGTTATGAATGAATGTGTTGGATTGGACTGGAAATTAGATAACTTGGGTTTATGTCTGAGCTCTCCCACTAACTTGAGTAAGGCACTTTACTCTTCTGACTTCACTTTTTCCTTCCATTAAAATGAGCAGTTGAGTTTTTAGTCTAAGAAAGAGCGTTTCTGGGTTGATTTACCTTTGACCTTCGTCCAAGGCCACAAAAATGTTAATTTTAAAGGAAGGAGTACTTCCTTTATTTTTTCCTGTTCTTTCTCCCTGATGCCATCTGAAACTGGGGCAACTGACTGGTTTCACAGGTGGATCCTGGGGATACTATTCCATACATAGGACTACTTCACAAAGTTCCCTAAATGCATTATTCTAAGTATCTAAAGTTCTTTGCTATTTTGGCCCTGCCGACCTTTTACATCTCATTCCTTCTTCACACCCTACATCCTAGCCACACTGAAGAATCTCCCAGTGTCTGTGTCCTGCCAGGCTTCTCGTGTCCCTGGCTTTCTTGTGCTCTTCTCTCCGGCTAAAGCATCCCTTCTCCTATTTATACCTGGCTTGTTTTTTTCTCCCCCTGGGGAATTCCTTCTAGAACCTTCTCACATGTCAGTTCCTGGATAATCCTTCCTTGATGCCCTCCACCCCTAGTTCCATTAGGAAGATCTAGGTCCTTCCTTATCCTTTCTCCCCCTTTCCACTCCATAGCTGTATCATAATATGTACCATAGAACATTGCAGCTCACCGCCCCCGGGGGCCCTTCTGACTGACTGTCAGTTCCTTCAGGGCAGACTGTGTGCCCTGGCGTTTATCACAGTATCTAGCCCCTCTACCTGTAATGAAAATATGAGTGAATACAACTTACAGTGAGTTTGAGAAAGTGAAGCTAAGGGACAGGGAAGCCAGGAGCCAACCTGCCCGAGGTGGAGTAGGGCTCCCACGGTGAGATTCCCCAAACGGTGCTGTAAAAAAATCTGTCCATGAACCACATGAGCTCAAGTCCTTCCAGTGCTGCTTTTTTTTTCTTGAAGCAGTGCATTTTGGAACAGAGTAGTGGAGCAGATGCCTCTCTTCCAAACCCCAATAGGGCAGGGGCAAGTGCTGGACACATCCCAGAAACAAGAGGCATGTCATGCACGTGCTGTTCCATGTGGTGGCTCCAGAGATGGTGTTGTTGTGTGGCTCATGGTGACATGGCCCTGTCTGTCACTCTGTGGCCCCAAACGGCATGTACCCAATGACAGACGTGTATGTCAAACCACGAAAGACAGCAGCCTGGGGGAGCCTGGGGCAGCTTCAGCAGATCTGAAATAAGATGTCAAATTCAGCCCCTGGAAGCTGGGTATGTTTTTCGCCTCACCATCCTGCTTCTCCAGGAGTCAGTTCTCAGCCAGCTCTGTGCCGCCACACTGGCAGGCCACTCTGCTAGGCCTGGCAGGTGTGAGAAGGGCCTCAGAGCCTTGTAAGGGGTCAGGACATAGGGCACCACATCCTCCAGTACCCCGCTGTCTTATCTGGATCCTCTGGGGGCTCACATTAAGGGTAAGATGGTGGAAGAGGAACTGTCCGCTTTGCAGTTACTCTGCCCAAAGCTCCCTACACCTAGGAAACCCCTACACATACACCTACACTCTATGGCACCTTCCCTTCATAAGAGTAATTACCAGTATATTGCAGTGGCTGAAATTAACTGAGAACATATGTGTCAGGATCTGTGCTATGCTATTTATAGGATTATCTGATTTAATTATCACTATAATCTTATAGAGTAGGTGCGCTATTTTTTTTTTTTTTTTTTTTTTAGGATGGAGTTTTTACTCTTGTTGCCCAGACTGGAGTGCAGTGGCATGATCTCACTCTGGGATTACAGGAGTGAGCCACTGCGCCCTGCTGAGTAGGTGCTATTATTGCTTCTATTTTGAAGATGAGATGATCCAGTCTGAATTAGTTCAGTCACTTGCCCATGTTTCCTCAACTAATGAGTGTTGAGGCAGAGACTCAGACACAAGCTGTCCCATGCTTTTAGCCACACTATACTGCATCATGCAAGACCTGGAGAGACAATGGGAGCAAGGACAAGTGGGATCAAATGGAGCCAAGTGATGCAAGGGTACCTGTGGGAGCCCCATCACAGGGGCCTCCTGTTCCTCCCTTGACCCAGACAATAAGAAACCAGAAGAAACTAGCTGGGTCATTTCTCACTCCACTCCCTTAGACTGAGTGGAGGATCAGGCTCACATAAACAGAGTTCTCTTGGCTACTGAGGGGCACTATCTGAACTCAAGGAAGGAGTGTGTAACCATAACAATAATGATATAACCCAATCTCTACCCCCGTAGAAAGAAGAGAGCTTTATGTTAAAGAACTATTTATCTCAAATAACTATTGAACAGGATAGCTTACCACTAACATTCAACTTGGGCAGCAAAAAGCAAGTGGAAAAATTTGGTGGCTGAAATATTTTCCTTGACCACCCACAGTCTGGGTGTAGTATGCAAAGGGGACACCATGGGTCAGACAGCTCAGGCCCCCCACCGAGGAGCCATCAGGGCTGGGGTCAGTAGGTTTGCCATCTGTCAGCATCATTCCGTTCTCTAATACCCTTGGGAGGGTTGCCATGTCACATCTATTGAAAGCTACAATCTCCTTCCTCTTGCACTGCCTCACAATGTTAGTAAGCAAGCAATTTAAGAAATGAATTATACTAATTTTGCTTATCCTTGAAGTGTGAAATTTTAGAAGATGGTGCCAAATGAATGATCATGTATATTTCTCAGTTTGTTCATGACGTTTTAAAAATTTGTTCATTCTTAAAGATACTTCCACGCTGTGTAAATTTAACTAGAGATGAAAAATGGAAGATGAAAACAATTGTGAAATTATCTAAAAGTACAGGTTTCAGATGCTGATAACAAGAAAAAGAATTTCTATGGCCTTGAAACTATAGATCTTTTTGTCCAACGAAATTCTAGGCCTGTCATTCATTACCTAAATAAAAGCCAGGATATCAACTGCAACACATTGTCACAAATTTTACTTATGAAACAAGACTAAACAAAGTTGTCATTGAAGGCAGGGTGGGATCTCATTTCATTTGTGAATTTGAGACTAAAGCTAGTGCATGGATTGTAAAAACTGAACGTGGTCAAAGTGATCCCTGAAAATTATTTAATTATACCATAAAGAACAGTGTCTATGATTTGACATATGCAACCTGTATCAGGTAGCTATTGTTATAATTTTGCTGCATTATGAATAACCTCCAAATCTCTGTGAAAAACAATAAGCATTTATCACCCATGTGCCTGTGGGCCTCTGGGTCAGTTGCAGCATCTCTGTTCCTTGTGCTTCATTCTAGGGCCTGGGCTGGAGAGACATTGGCTATCCAGGGCATATTCTTCCCATGGTCATGGCAGACGCTCAAGGGGACAAGCCTAGCCCTGTTAGTGTGTTTTAAACCTCTTCTTGCAGCAGCATCTGCTAACAGCCCATTGGCCAAAGCAAGTCACATGACCAAAACCCAAATCAAGGGGCAGGGAAGTACATTTCTCATACCACAAGGCCGTGGCTAAATGTGGTTGTCTAGCACACTAGCAAAGACTAAAGAAATGGGACGAATCTGTCCCAAGTTAAATCTTTCCATGATGCTGTTTCCCCATGAAGACACTCCATTTACTTTATTTTTGAGGGGTCTGTTTCCTTGTTATATGTGCCATCTAATGGTCAGAGATATCTTTAAGAACTGACCCAGTAGTCCCAACAGTCAACACCCCCATGCAGAGACTCCCTTAAAGGATTCTTCTCTCTACTAGCAATTGTTTGATGACTTACTAGGATCTGTTTCTCCATGCTGTCCTGATCCTTGCAGACAACCCAAACTTGGTTCCATTCCTGCTCTCCTCCCCCTTCCCTTTGACCCCCTGTTTTTGGGCTGCCCAGGGTGCGACTTCCATTTACCCTTGGGCGTTGGACAGCTCTGTCACGACCCCGTATTCCAATACTGCCAGAACCCTGGGACTCAGGCTCATCTGGAGTGAGGTTGGTGAGGATAGTCTAACAGTCAGGGTTCATTCAGGCAAGAAAAGAAAAGGAGAAACCAAGCATTTTTAGCAGAAAGAGATCAAATCCAAGGAAGTACATGATCATTGAGTAAGCCTGGGATTGTCAAGGTCGGGAAATCTGCTCTCACTAAATCTAGAACAGTAGGAATTAGAGGAAGCTGCCACCCAGACTCCAGCTGCCCTGGAGTACTGAAGCAAGAGATTCTCAGGAGGGCACCTCAGAGCCAAGGGCAGCTGCTACCAATAATTTCAGCTGCTTGCCTGCAGTATGTGGTTCTTGGGGGGTATTCCCCCCAAAAGCAACAGCGCATTATCTCATCTGCATGACAGAATTATTTTCTTCCACTTTTCATTGGGAAGCCCTAACTCTGAAGCACACTGGGAAAAGAAGTTGCAGACTTTGCTCCAGCAATGCAGAATACAGTGCGGCAGGGGTCAGGGAGGATGCTGGGTTTACACAGACCAAGCTGAAAATCCATCACACCCCTTTCCCACATTTAAACTTCCAAACAACCACCACTACTACCCCACACTCTGCCTAATGTGATCCCTGTTACATTAAAATGCACCAATTCCGTCTACCCAATGGGAGAGGAACACAGTCTCATAAGTCATACTAACAGACTAAGACAGAGGGTGACTTTTAAGATATTATCCAGATAATTATATGAATTTTAAGATTTGCTTGGCACCAGTTGATTCATTTTATATTCATTTATCTAAATGAAGGCTCATATTCATAGTTGAGGGATTATTTTATTTGAATACTATATCTTTTAAAATATTTGCTGGGGTTATTATGTCAACAGAACTCAATAGAAGGAAAACTGAAGTTTTTACAAGTCTCTTCTTTATGGTAGAACCTGAAAAGACTCTTCAGTTCTACCTAAGTGAAGAAGAAAAATTCTTCTGGCATTTATTTCCCTCCCATATGGTTTCCTGCCTTTGTTCATGTACCATTTTCTTCCAAAGAAAGCCATATTCTCTAATCATAAGTCATACTGGAAACATCAATAAATATAAACAATTATTCTCATCCCACTCTCTTCAGTATAAGAAGAAACTATAAAATGTATACAATATGTTTGTAACATAAATAAGAGAAATATATGTATGTGTATGTGTGTGTGTGTGTGTGTGTGTGTGTGTGTGTGTGTGTATAGCCTTTAAGTAAATTCAGTGATTCTTATATAGTGGTTCTTATAAAGCTAAGAAATTTGAATTCAAAGGCCTTTGGGGTCCTGGAATTCAACCATTCATCATTTACTCATTTATTCAACAATCACAGATTAGTGCCTGCTGTGTGCCAGGCAAATTTGCTTATGGGTCCTCTCCACAGGGTGCTCCCAGTGGAGCAGAGGAGTTCACAGTTCTGTTACCAAAGGCTTGAAATTCCCATACTCAAAAAACAACTAGCACACAAAAATTCTCCTCCCCTAATTGAGTTGAAAAAACTACCCATGTCACCAAATAATTCTTAGCTTTCCTAAAAGAATCACTAAAGAGCTCTTTCAAACTGGTAATGAGATTGGAATTCCTAAAAATAAAAATACACTCCACTGCATACGGAGAGCAACACTGCCAGCAGGTGGCTCCGGCAAGGCCGTCTGATGGATGGGTGAGTCAGGTGCTGGCAGTCCAGGGCTGAATGTGCTTGGGTCTCCTCAAAGTTGCCTGGTTTTTTGTTTGTTTGTTTGTTTGTTTGTTTGTTTTATGAGACGGAGTCTCGCTCTGTCACCCAGGCTGGAGTGCAGTGGCACGATCTCTGCTCACTGCAAGCTCCGCCTCCCGGGTTCACGCCATTCTCCTGCCTCAGCCTCCCGGGTAGCTGGGACTACAGGTGCCGCCACCTCGCCCGGCTAATTTTTTTTGTATTTTTAGTAGAGATGGGGTTTTACCATGTTAGCCAGGATGGTCTCTATCTCCTGACCTCGTGATCCGACGGGGTTTTACCATGTTAGCCAGGATGGTCTCTATCTCCTGACCTCGTGATCCGCCCACCTCGGCCTCCCAAAGTGCTGGGATTACAGGCGTGAGCCACCGCACTCACCCTTTCCTGGCTTTTTAGGGTGATCAGTGGAGTCTCCAGTGGTCAGAAATGCCTGAGTTCTGCTGATTTTGTTTTGTCAGTAACCTCTTATTGAATTGACTGTTACTTATTTTTATTAACAACAGGTTGATGCTAATGATTACCATAGACTGGGAAACACAGGTTCTGTGTAATATAGATGGGTTCCTATTTTAAAAGAGTCTTCTGTTGTATCCAACAACAAAGCTGTAAAATCATGGAACCAGACGACTCTTCAGAGAGTTGCTAGTGCACTGCCAGCAGCTCGCCAGAGACAGTCACAGAAGGCTGGCGCTGCAAGACATCTTATATTTCAGAGCAGAAAACAGAGGCCGGGAGCGAACACTTATCCCATGCCCCACACCGGGTTGAAGGCTGAATGAACCCTCAGTTGGTCACGGGCTGCCCAGGTGACCAGTATCCCTGCTGCACTACACAATAAGCAAAGACATAGCCATGGACATAGTGATGACATAGCCATAGCAATGATTAGAGAATCATTTCTTCTCAAGATCCCAAGAAGAAATGATTCTGTAATCATTGCTCCTTTGCTCATTAGCTGTCACTGAATGAAAATCTAATTGAAACATACCAGTGACGTCATTTTACAAAAGATAGAGTTAAATGGAAATATTACAATGCTATCTATAGGAAAAACCTGTCAAATATACAAATACAAAGCTCAGAGAGGCTGTTGCTAACAGATAAAATGTGTGAAGTGGTGGACATTAATATACACAGTAGACTACAATTTGTTACTGAGAGTCTTAACTACACA
Source organism: Rhinopithecus bieti (assembly GCF_001698545.2). Taxonomy (NCBI): domain Eukaryota; kingdom Metazoa; phylum Chordata; class Mammalia; order Primates; family Cercopithecidae; genus Rhinopithecus; species Rhinopithecus bieti. Next base: position 1,039,551 of record NW_016807906.1, read on the forward strand.
GATAATGGTTAAGAGCCTGGTGTTTTTGAGTTAGGCAGGCCTACTTTCAAGTACAGTTTCTTTTCTATTTTTTCTTTTCTTTTTTAACTTTTACATTTGGGGGTACATGTAAGGGTTTGTTACATGTCATGGGGTTTGCTGTACAGTACAGTTTCTATTACATATATATGTGTTTGAAACAGAGTCTTGCTACTACACCCAGGTTGGAGTGCAATAGCTTGATCTCAGCTCACTGCAACCTCTGCTTCCTGGGTTCAAGTGATTCTCCTACCTCAGCCTCCCAAGTAGCTGGGACTACAGGCGCACGCCACCATGCCTGGCTAATTTTTGTATTTTTAGTAGAGATGGGGTCTCACCATATTGGCTAGGTTGGTCTTGAACTCCCGACCTCAAGTGATCTGCCCACCTCGGCCTCCCACACTGCTGGGATTATAGGCATTAGCCACGGCGTCTGGTCCCTATTACATATTAATTTGGAAAGTTTGGCAAGTTATTTAGCCTCTGGGAGCGTCAGTTTCCTTTTCTGTATAATAGGGATGTCATAATGAGAGGTAATCTATGTAAGGTACTATCACAGCATTTCCATATAGTGTGCACTCACTCACTGCTAATCATGGCCAAAAAGTATGTAACATGGATTAAGGAAATGGTACCGCCGGAAACTGATGGAGCCTTCTTAAGATATTTGTTCTCCCTATTGTGGGGGTAATTCCAGGCTGCTTTCAAACAGTGTTGGCACAGAAATTCTTAAAGTGCAACCCTTCTCTCCTTCCTCCTATGCCTTCTGGATTTCTCTAGGCATACTGGGAACCTGAACTCAAAGTCTTAACATAGGAACTTGTAAACTACTCACACCTATAGCCTGTAACTCTGATCCACTCACAAAGATTACGTTCTGTGGGAATACTATTTTCAAGAATTTTCTCTGAAAAAAAAAAAGGTGAATTTATAGAGTTTCAATACTTTAGCACGTGAGAAACTTAAGGGACCAGGGGGTCTTTTTAGTTATGAGGAAATAGGAGTTGAAATAATGTAAAATTAGAACTCTTTCAAGAGGTTGGTCAATCCAGTCCGTGGAACCACAAGTTGGACCCTCTCCTTCTTGTGGGCACCAAGACTCCAAGGGCAGGCTGACCAGGAAGCCCCAGGATAGAAAGTTGGAAAGTGCCTGTGGGTGCGGCAGGTTCTGAGGCTCAATTCTAAAGGAAGTGGCCTCAGCCAGGGGAGAAGCACAGAAGCACCACAGGTAGAAGGGGAAATGGGCCGTTTACTGGTCAGAAATCTGCCTCTGTGTCCGCCTTCACTTCCTGCTGGCTGTGTAACCTTGGGCAAATCACTTAACCTCTCTAAGCTTTAGTCTTATTGGTAAAGTGAGACGTTCTGAGTGGGTGGCTGGCCCACAGCAAAAGCATAATTAATGTGAGTCATTATTATGAGTACGAAACAAGTCAGTGGAGGCACTGAGGCCTGCAAACAAAAGTCCAACAAATCACAAGGCAACAGGGAGAATGGGCTCAGCACAGAGAGGCCAAGAGTCCTGGGCCAGCACCACTGGGAGGAGGAGAAGCGCCCTCTTTCTTGTCCTCCATGCCCTGGCCTTCTGCTGTGGTAGCTGCCTTTCTTCAGGTTCTCACCTTCTTGCTGGGACCTCAGTGGTCTCTTGGCCTCCTGTGACCATCCTCACTCAGATTCATTTTCCTCAGTGCTGCCAGGCAATATTTCCTACAGTGCAAACTTGAACAACTTGCCATTCTGCTGAAAACTCTTGAACAAGGGTTTTAGCAAGAGCTAGCCCAGACCCTTTGGCATGGCTCATAAGCCTTCCATAACTTGGCAGGTGCTTCCATCTTTTGACTCACCTGTAGGCATGGCACACGGGAGAGTCCTGTAAGCCAGAGAAAAGTCAACTTCATGTTGGTGAGAGGCTGGGGGAGGTATAGCATTAAGAGAAATACCTAACGTAAATGACGAGTTGATGGATGCAGCGAACCAACAGGGCACATGTATACCTATGTAACAAACCTGTACATTGTGCACAAGTACCCTAGAACTTAAAGTATATATAAAAAAGTTGTCATGCAAGAAAAAAAAAGGCCAACTTTACTTTGTGGCTCACCAGCTGATAAGACACCTGCTTGGGGGCAGAGAAACTGCACTTACCTAAGCACTTACTTTTTAGCCATTCTCACCCTTCATTGCACATTAGAATCACCTGGGGGTATTTATAAAATACTCCAATGCCCAGGCCACACCCCAGACCAATTATGTCAAAGTCTCTGGAGTGGGATGTGGGCATCAGTATTTTTAAGCTTCTCTGGTCATCCCGAGGTGCTGTTAAGCTATGGATCACGGCTATACATTCATTTTTATCTTTCAAAGGAAAGAGTCTTATCACTTGTTTGAAGTCCAAAGACATCAGCCTCATATCTGAATATCAACCACCTGCTAGTTATTGCTGACTTTGGGAGAAACATTGATCAATTTCAGAAAGAGGATGTCAGGGAAGTAAAAGTGCATGACCAATTCAGGAAGTGGGAGATCAGCCCAGTCTCCTGCAAAGCCCGTGGTTTTACAGAAACCCTCCTGAATGTCAGCGAGCATAAGCCCTCGTGGCATGGGCAGCTCTCGGTGAGCAGCCTGGCCTTGGTCCAGCTCGGCACAGAAGGACCAGCACAGGGAGGGAGGAAGTGACTCAGGGCTGCCCTCTCCCCGACAACAGGACAGGACTGTAACCTTTTGTGAAAGGACAGGTAAAAATAGCTGCAGCACTTTAGGAAGAACTCAGAATTTTTAGATTCTGAACCATCTGATTATATAACTGAGGGTAAGTGATCTGGGAAAGGGCAGGAAACTATTATTTATTGTCTTTTAGTGTCCTGGGCTCGGTGCTGTATGTAGGTCCCACTTAATCTTCACGATGACCCTGTGAGGTTATTGTTTTCCTCTCCTTTTTCTGTAAATGAGGAACCTGCAGGCACTGAGGGGGAGAGGATGAACTTGAAATCACCCAGCTTGCAAATGACGGAGATGGGACCAACCCTGGTGCTGTCGTGTCCCACACCCCATTCTCTGGCTTGACTGTGGCTCAACCCCAACCATGACACATATGGGGTGGTCATGAACTTCTCCAGGAGCTAGGGCTGCCTGGCTGTATCCTGTATCCTAGTGTTCTTGCAAAGCTGCAGAGAGACAAAAGCAGGGCCGGGTGCAGGAATGTCTTAGCTGATCTGAATGGCTTGTATTCTGTTGGCCTCATAAGGTCGCTGAAAGCCGCGGGATGATCTATCCCACCAGGGGTCCAGGAGTTTTCATCTGGCAATGCTACTTATTATGGTAGACCTGTGAGGGGGTGAGCAGAAGCTAGAAAACAACTTTGAAGACTTTACAGGCACTCAGATAGTGAACTTTATATACCTTTCACAAAAAGGAACCAGGGCTCCTTAGAAAAGTAGCCATTTCCAGGTCTGGGGCAGGAAATGCATAAATTGAGACAGAAAGAAAAGAAGCAGTCAAAGATGAGATTCCTGGGGTCATGTTGAAAGGACACACGCATCAACTTGAAATGATACTCACTGGCTAGAGATGGATGATTTGGATAAAAAAGAATAATGGCTGAAATGGATTGAAAATGTCAAACATGGCCGGGCGCGGTGGCTCAAGCCTGTAATCCCAGCACTTTGGGAGGCCGAGGCGGGCGGATCACAAGGTCAGGAGATTGAGACCATCCTGGCTAATACGGTGAAACCCCGTCTCTACTAAAATACAAAAAACTAGCCAGGCGAGGTGGCGGGCGCCTGTAGTCCCAGCTACTCAGGAGGCTGAGGCAGGAGAATGGCGTAAACCCGGGAGGCAGAGCTTGCAGTGAGCCGAGATCACGCCACTGCACTCTAGCCTGGGTGACAGAGCAAGACTCCATCTCAAAAAAAAAAAAAAAAAAAAAAAAAAAACAAAAAAAAAAAATTTAAAGATTTTAATAATAATACACCATACCACCCTCTCAAAAAAACCACAGCATGCAACTCACTGGTTAACTACCTTTGGGAGTTGCTTGGGCGCCAACTCATTATTCTGAAGACTGATAAATAGAGGAAAGGAATAAAACATCTATCCTGTTTTCCTATATTCTTTTTTTTTTTTTTTTTCAGAGAAACCAAGTAGCTGATGTAAGAAAAGTTTTCATGTATAGAAAAATCACAATTGGCCAGGCGCGGTGGCTCATGCCTGTAATCCCAGCACTTTGGGAGGCTGAGGTGGGTGGATCACCTCTAAGGTCAGGAGTTTGAGACCAGCCTGACCAATATGGAGAAACACCATCTCTACTAAAAATACAAAATTAGCCAGGTGTGGTGGCGCATGCCTATAATCCCAACTACTTGGGAGGTGGAGGCAGGAGAATTACTTGAACCTGGGAGGCAGAGGTTGTGGTGAGTCCAGATAGTGCCATTGCACTCCAGCCTGGGCAACAAGAGCTAAAACTCCATCTAAAAAAAAAAAAAAACACGATCAATAATAGAGGAGGAATGTTAGAATTAGAAAATTACCAGTTTGCAACTCTGTTGAAATAATGGTATCAGGAATGATCACCAATGGCTATTAAAACCATGAAGTGAAGGCTGAGTGAGGCCTTGCTAATAGATGGGTATCCATGAACCTACTGATCAACCTTAGCCTACTGGAAGTGGAACAGTGGAACAGGCAGGCATGATGTATCCCAGATGTCACAGAATACACAACACTAGCACCATCTAGATGGACTCTGAAGCTAATCAAGCCGCCAGATCTGAGTATAACCCACAGGAAATGCAGAGAGTAGAGATATGTGTTAAATGGCAGTGAGTCCTCTCCCCTCATGGTATAGAGGAATGAGGTAGCTAGGCTGAAGGCACATGCCTCAGCCCCATTCTGTGACAATCCTACACAGGCCCTGGGACCTTTACAAGACAAGCCAGTAAAGAACCAGCTAAACTTTAGTCATCATTCACTATAATTCAATGTGAGAAAGACGATCAAGTTAGCGTGTAAGACAGGCAGGACCTATCGGAGGATGAGACATCTAAGTTAGTTCTCTTGTTTGAGGGCCCTAAATAATATTTTTAAAATAATGAAGAAGCACGTACTGTTATCTATTTCAAATGTTTAGGTTTGAAACCTTTCGCACACACTCACACAACGACCATCTCACGATCCCATTTGGAAATCATGTCCTTCATGAATTGCATCACCCCACGACCTTGGCCCATGCTCCATTATGGCCTGCTGGGCACACTGCAGATTTCCCAGCTGAAGAAAGAATAAAGTCAATCCCTGCCTCTTATTCTGTTTATTTTCTATCCCATCCCAGAGTATAGCTATAGAGATAATGAGGGCACAGAGAAGTAATGATTATCTGGCAGCAGTAATTGCCCCCAGATTTGCTCACCTATCCGCACCCACTTTCTCTGCCTTCCCACCCAGGACCTCAGATTTCTTATCGATGCTCTTATCAAAGCCATCCTACCACTTCATACTAAATGACACCTCCTCTAACAAACCCAGAAACATTCTTCCAGAAGTCCTTTTGCTACATCATTAATTTTTCTTCTTTTTGGGATCATTGACATTAGCATAAAACATGTTATTATCTCTCTCATTAAAAATATCTTTCCAAATACCTGTAGAGTATACTATGTTCACTATTTAGGTGATGGATTCACTAGAATTCCAAACCCCAGCATTATGCAATATATCCATGTAACAGACTTGCACATGGAACCCCTGAATCTTTAATAAAATAAAATACGATAAAAAATAAAGTCAAAATAATAAAATAGATTCCAACTGCATAAGGATTTAGAGAAGAAGAACAAGATGATTTTCAAACACAAACATTTGTGGAGATTGAAATTTTTAAAAATAATTTTGTACAGTATTACCATGTGCAGAATAAAACTTTCATAATTAGTAGCTAACAATAAAGCTAATTTAATATATTTTAAAAAATACATTTTCCTTAAAAAAGAATAAAACTTTCAAAGTTAGTAGCTAACAATAAAGAAAGCTAATTTATGTTTTAAAAAATATATTTTCCTTAAGAAAAACTCGAACAGAGATCAATGAACTAGAAAATAGAAAAATAATACAAAAAATCAACAAAATCAAAAGTTGGTTATTTGAAAATATCAACATAATTGACAAACCTTTGGCTAGATGAATTAGGAAAAAAAGACCACTTAAATTTCTATAATTAGAAATGAAAGTGGACACAGCAGCTGCGCATTTCGGGGCTCCTGACCTGTCTGTTTTTGCAGCGTAGCCCAAGTCGGTCAGCATTGCAGGACCTCAGAAGCCATGTTCACGCCCTGTAGTGAAGCCAGAGCTTCACTATGACCCAGCAGCTGCACGCAGCCATGGCTGACACATTCCTGGAGCACATGTGCTGCCTGGACACTGACTCGCCACCCATCACAGCCTGGAGCACTGGCATCATCTATACTATGGGCCCAGCTTCCCCACTGTTACAGATGCTGAAGAAAACAATTAAGTCTGGAATGAATGTGGTTCATCTGAACTCTCATGGAACTCATGAGTACCATACAGAGACCATCAAGAATGTGGAAAGCTTTGCTTCTGACTCCATCCTCTACCAGCCCATTGCTGTGGCTCTGGACACTAAAGGATCTGAGATCCCATCTGGGCCCATCAAGGGCAGCGGCACTGCAGAGGTGGAACTGAAGAAGGGAGCCACTCTCAAGCTCACGCTGGATAATACCTACATGGAAAAGTGTAAGAGAACATCCTGTGGCTGGACTACAAGAACATCTGCAAGGTGGTGGAAGTGGGCAGCAAGATCTACGTGGATGATGGGCTAATTTCTCTCTAGGTGAAGCAGAAGGATGCTGACTTTCTGGTGACAGAGGTGGAAAATGGTGGCTCCTTGGGCAGCAAGAATGGTGTGAACCTTCCTGGGGCTGCCATGGACCTGCCTGCCATGTTGGAGAAGGACATCTGGGACCTGAAGTTTGGGGGTAAGATGTCGATATGATACTTGCGTCATTCATCTGCAAGACATCTGATGTCTATGGAGTTAGGCAGGTCTTCATCAAGATAATCAGCAAAATCGAGAATTGTGTTGGGGGTTGGAGGTTTGATGAAATCCTGGAGGCCAGCGATGGGATTATTCTAGCTCGTGATGATCTACCACAAGCCGTTGAGATGAGATTCCTGCAGAGAAGGTCTTCCTTGCTCAGAAGATGATGATTGGGCGGTGCAACCAAGCTGGGAAGCCTGTCATCTTGCCACTCAGATGCTAGAGGACATGATCAAGAAGCTCCACCCCACTCGGGCTGAGGTCAGTGGTGTGGCCAATGCAATTCTGGAGGGAGCTGACTTCATCATGCTGTCTGGAGAAACAGCCAAAGGGGACTATCCTCTGGAGGCTGTGCACGTGCAGCACCTGATTGCCTGTGAGGCAGAGGCCACCAGCTACCACTTGCAATTATTTGAGGAGTTCTGCCACTGGCATCCATTACCAGCGACCCTACAGAAGCCACTGCCGTGGGCGCTGTGGAGGCCTCCTTCAAGTGCTGCAGTGGGGCCATAATCCTCCTCACCAAGTCTGCAGGTATGCCCACCAGGTGGCCAGATACTGCCCACGTGCCCCTATGATTGCTGTGACATGGAATCCCCAGACAGCTCGCTAGACCCACCTGTACCATGGCTTCTTCCCTGTGCTGAGTAAGGACCCTGTCCAGGAGCCTTGGGCTGAGGATGTGGACCTCTGAGTGAACTTGGCCATCAATGTTGGTAAGGCCTGAGGCTTCTTCAAGAAGGAAGATGTGGTCATTGTGCTGACCTGGTGACACCCTGGCTCTGGCTTCACCAACACCACGCATGTTGTTCCTGTGCTGTGATGGACCCCAGAGCCCTTCCTCCAGCACCTGTCCCACCCCCTTCCCCCAACCCATCCATTTAGGCCAGCAGTGCTTATAGAGCTCACTTGGCTGTAGTGTGGCACTGGTGCGCTGGGACACCAGGGAAGAAGATTTATGCCTCGCTGAAACATAGCTGTTTTTAGAGACTGCTGTGGTGGGACAGACCAGAGTTTGGCTGTCAATCATGTGGCCCCACCCAAGCAAGGGAAGAAGGAGGAATGCAGAACAGAGGACCCCAGAGTGTATGGCAAGTGTACAGCTTCCTTTCCTGTGTGTACTCTGTTCAGTTCCTTTAGAAAATGAATGCCCAGAGGACTCCCAACCCTGGCCTGGGGTCAGGAAACAGTCAGCGAGAGTTAGGGACCTTAGGGCATGGGGCAGTAGTTCCAGTTTAAGCAGACTCTGGCCCTGGCCCTTACTTGCTTCCCCAACCCCCTGGGCCTTCCTCACTGGCACCTGTCCCCACCCTCCACTCAGCTGTCCTGCAGCAAACACTCCCCCCTCCACCTTCCATTTTCCCCCACTACTGCAGCTGCCTCTGGGCCTGTGGCTATAGAGCCTACCTTTATGTCAATAAACAACAGCTGAAGATAAAGAAAGTGAGGACATTAAGTACTGACTTACTGAAGTAAAAAAGATTGTAAGAGAGTACTAGGAGCAATTGTACACCAACAAATTGGATACACTACATGAAATGGACAAATTCCTAGAAACACAAAACCTACCAAGACTAAACCATGAAGACATGGAAAATCTGAATAGACCTATGACTAGTAAGGAGATTGAATCAATAATTGGAAATCTCCAGACAGCCAGGGGTGGTGGTGAATACCTGTAGTCCCAGCTAGTTGGGAGGCTGAAGCCAGAGGATCACTTGAGCCTAGGAGTCTGAGGTCAGCCTTGGCAACAGAGTGAGACTGTATCTCTAAAAAAAAAAACTGCAGCCAAAAAAGTCCCAGATTTGATGGTGTCACAAGTGAATTCATCCAGTGTTCAGACCAGAGACCTAGGCTCACTCTATCCTACAGTCACAGGCCACCATTTCTCACCAGATCCACTCTAGCTTCCCCTACCCCTCTCTTGCCTATTTTCTGCAGCCACAAAGATTTTTTAAAAATTCAAAAATCTGACTCTCTCTTTTCTATATTTAAAACTCTTCAATGTTTCCCTTTTCTTTCTGGATAATGATGGAAATCTTTTGTGGAGTCCTAATTAGGGAAAAGGAGTCAGGATGGCAAGACTGAGGGAAAGAAAAAAGAAAAAGCAGATTGGGCTGGGCACGGTGACTCATGCCTATAATGCCAGTACTTTGGGAGGCCAAGGCGGGTGGATCACCTGAGGTCAGGAGTTCGAGACCAGCCTGGCCAACATGGTGAAACCCTGTCTCTACTAAAAATACAAAATATATATATATATATAAGCTGGGCGTGGTGGGAGGTGGCGCCTGCACCTGTATACCCAGGTACTTGAGGAGGCTGAAGTGCCAGAAAAATCGCTTGAACCCAGGAGGCGGGCGTGGTGGCGTGCACCTGTAATCCCAGGTACTTGGGAGGCTGAAGCAGAAAAATCGCTTGAACCCAGGAGGCGGAAGTAGCAGTGAGCTGAGATTGCACCACTGTACATCAAAAAAGAAAGAAAGAAAGAAAAAGAAAAAGGAAGGAAGGAAGGAAGGAAGGAAGGAAGGAAGGAAAGAAAGAAAGAAAGAAAGAAAGAAAGAAAGAAAGAAAGAAAGAAAGAAAGAAAGAAAGAAAGAAAGAAAGAAAGAAAGAAAGAAAGAAAGAAAGGAAGGAAAGAAAGAAAAAGCAGATAAGTTGTGTGTGACTTTCTTCATGGTCCAGGACACATAGCCCTCCTGTGCAAATAACTCACTATCTTCCTACACCCAGTTATGGTCAGACACTTGGCTGACAGAAAAATGCAAGCGAGCTCACTGCCACCTTGGTGTTATCAGTACTGCACAAAGCCCTCTTCAGCACACAGCATAAGCACTATTCTCTAAAATCCCCAGCAAGCCTTTGTCTCTTTATAGTCAGCTCCTCTCTTACTAACTGGTCATTGTTCCCTTACAGTGTATTTTCATACTTTCTCTAATAAATCTGCCTTTCTTTACCTACAACTGTCTTGGTAAAATCTTCTCACCTCCACACCACTGGTCTCAGATAGTGTCATCTTTGACATGGTCCTCTGTTTTCAGGACCTTTGCATGAGCTGCTGATTCCTAGCTGGCTCCCTGTCATCCTTCACAGTGTAGCTTAGGGCTATTTCCCTTAGGGAGCTTTTCTGAACTTCCAGAGCAGTTCCAGGCCCCCTGCTACATACTCTTCTGAAGCACTTTTATTTCAGTGTATTTATGTACATTGGTGCTATTGTTTAAAGTCTGACTGACCTCTTAGATTCTAAGCCCCATTAGTATAGGAACCATGCATGCTTTTCTAATCATGGAATTTCTAGCACTAACATAGCACATGACATAGTGGAGACTCAATAAATATCTAATGAATAAAAGAGGGAAAAAGGAAATACGGAAGGCAAGTGGGAAGGAAAAAGCTAATAGTCTCAGCCAAGCTCAGTGACTATGGTAAATCCTGTGGGACATGGAAATATTCTGTTATACCAAACCTTCTTTATGTACTTAACTACTGTCCTGAATCTGCATTGACCAGTGTCTGCTGTATGTGATCTGCACACACAGCATGGGTATAATTTTCAGTCACAGCTTTTTTTTGTTTAAAAAAAAATGAAAACGTTAAATTTAGAAGTTAGGTCTATCCACACAATGTCTAACAAACTTACTAATCAAAATATTTACAAATGCAGCTTCCAACTGCTGAAATTAGATACTTTAATATTTCCTAGTTTAGGCAGAACACTCAAGAACACAGGGAAAGACTGAAAGTCTAAGAAAAATGGAGTGAAGTTTTTTGGAATTTATGTTGTTCATTTCATCCAACAAAAGTCGTGAAACAGTTACACATTGAGTAGTACTGGGGGAATGTCATGACACCCAAGCTTCAGATCCAATGGGACTCTATTTTCAGAAGAGCTTCCATTTTAAAATTTAGTCTTCCCACAAAAGAGGAGTGGAATATAGCCTCTGTGTGGGCAGAAGGCATGCTGCAGACACGTCTGGAGGAGGAACATTCAGACACAAGATTGCTGCAAGGGCCCCTGAACAGAGAGGTGCCCTTGTCTGTGATCACCACCCTCAACCTCCACTTCTGCCTTTGAATCTTGACTCAAACAAAGCTGCAACAGCATCAGCTGACTCACAATTACATTTCTCGTTTTAAAAGATGTTTTTACTTTAAAACATCTCTACTTAGGGGCTGGGTACGGTGGCTCATGCCTGTAATCCCAGCACTTTGGGAGGCCGAGGTGGGTGGATCACAAGGTCAGGAGATCGAGACCATCCTGGCTAACACGGTGAAACCCCGTCTCTACTAAAAATAGAAAATATTAGCCGGGCGTGGTGGCGGGCGCCTGTAGTCCCAGCTAGTCGGGAGGCTGAGGCAGGAGAATGGCGTGAACCTGGGAGGCGGAGCTTGCAGTGAGCCGAGATGGCGCCACCGCACTCCAGCCTGGGCGACAGAGTGAGACTCCGTCTCAAAACACCACCACCACCACCACCAACAACAACAACAACAAAAGTTATATTCTGCTTATATGTAGAAATCCAAGTTTCAAATATTTCATTTAATCTGGGCCTATTTGGTAGAGAACACTGGATCAAAGTTGTATTCCTTTTCTATTGCTGCCATAACAAATTACTATCAAGTTAGTGGCTTCAGCAACACCAATGTATCCTCTTACAGTTCTCTAAATGAGAAGACCAATATGAGTTTCTTTGACTAAAACCAACAAGTCAATAGGCTGTTTCTTTCTGGAGGGTCTAGGGGGAAAATCCATTTCCTGCTGATTTGGGTTGTTGACAGAACTCAGTTCCTTGATGGTTGTCAGTGAAGGGCCATTCCCAGCTTCTGAAGGCCCCTGCATTCCTTGGCTTGTGGCCTCTCCCTCCATCTTCAAAGCCTGCCATGGGGGGTTGAGTCCCTCTCATACTGTGAATCTCTCTTCTTTTTTTTCCCCTCTCATCTTTTTACTTGCAGCTGGGAAAGGTTCTCCACTTTTAAGGACTTGTGTGATTATATTAAGTCCACCTGGATAATTCAGAGACACTCTCTATCTCAAAATATTTAACCTTAATCACATCTGGGAAGTCCCTTTACCATGGAAGGTATCACATTCTGGGAGAGAGAAAGTAAACCAACAGGGTTTCAGCCTGACCAACAGGGTGAAATGCTGTCTCTGCTAAAAATACAAAAATTAGCCGGGTGTGATGGCGTGTGCCTGTAATCCCAGCTACTCAGGAGGCTGAGGCAGGAGAATCGCTTGAACCCGGAAGGTGGAGGTTGCAGTGAGCCAAGATCGCGCCACTGCACTCCAGCCTGCGAGCCAGTGACAGAGCGAGACTCCGTGTCAAAAAGAAAAAAAAGAGACATATTTGTAAGTCCATTATTCTGCCTACCTCAAAAAATATTCATTAATTGAGAGGTTGGGGGTGGTGGTGGTGGAGATTTCCTTTAGAACTTTGAGTGAGCTTCTCTGTGAATCAAAAAGATATTCTTGTAAAGTCTCTAGCCTTATGCTTCTGATATTTAAGAGCTTCAGTGATTGCCATTTCTTGGAGAATTCCTTTATACTTTAGCAAACCCTCAAAGAACATTATTACCCTTCCCCACTGAGTCTTACGCAGTCTCAATGTCATTATTTTATCCCTTGCACTCCCTTTTTTTCTTAGAGTCATCAACTACAATGTAAGTTGCTTTTCCTTGTTGTATATCCCTTCTTCCGTTTGGAGATGGTTCAGATTATAAATTTTTCCTATTTTTTCAGAGTGGGGAAAACATCTCCAGGAGAGGAGAAAGAGTTTTCTCACTTGCCTTCTATTTCATTTCCCCAGGCTTTCAAATTTATACACACAGTCCTTGTATTCTGATTTTTCCACACAGACATTTTCTAACAGAGATGTTTGTGCAATTTCTATGCATCTTCACTTCATGTTATGAATATAGCCAAATTCAAAAAATATACCCAGCCAGAAAAAAATGCTTGATCTTGTATCACTGGATTCTTGCATATAGCTGGCCATTAAGAAACTAAAACAACTGGACTTCAGAACAACTGAATTAACAAATATATTGATAGTCTGATCAATTTTTTGGTTGGATAAGATCCAAACATTTTAAGATCTGACATTAAAGAAAGAAAAAGAATACATCAGGCATTTTTCAATCTAGTTAATTAACAGCTCCTAAATTTAGTGTCCTATTTCTGGTTATGTGTTAAATTTACCCATGGTGCTGCCCTTTACATTTGAGAAAAATTTAATGAAATCTTTCTACAGAGAAGTGTTAAAAGTGTAATGCCAAGTAAAAAAGAGATTATAAAATAACACATACAATGCAATTTATTAATATATATTTTACAATATAAATTTTCTATAGTACACAAAATAAAAATATAAAACAGATATACATATATATACACATAAATGATATTAAATCCAGTTGACAGTGCAATCTTTCACCTTACCTCCAATCCTGAGTCTATTAAAATAAAAAGCTGTATTTTAGAAAGAATAAATTTACAGCATTCTAGGAAAACATGAAATGAAACCACCATTAAAAGAGCAGAACATTTGAGACATTCCTGGAAAGAAGATAGAAAATGAATGGGGGCCGGGCGCGGTGGCTCAAGCCTGTAATCCCAGCACTTTGGGAGGCCGAGACGGGCGGATCACGAGGTCAGGAGATCGAGACCATCCTGGCTAATATGGTGAAACCCCGTCTCTACTAAAATACAAAAAACTAGCCGGGCGAGGTGGCGGCGCCTGTAGTCCCAGCTACTCGGGAGGCTGAGGCAGGAGAATGGCGTGAACCCGGGAGGCGGAGCTTGCAGTGAGCTGAGATCCGGCCACTGCACTCCAGCCTGGGTGACAGAGCGAGACTCCATCTCAATAAAAAAAAAAAAAAAAAAAAAAAAAAAAAAAAAAAAAAAAAAAAATGAATGGGAGGAGATTGATAACAGGTGTGAACAGAAAACTACATTCCAACACACCCGTAAGTGAAAGGTCAATTGATGAAATTCCAAACTTAGAGAGAATAAATGGAACAAGAAGAGAAGGGGCCATGGAGCAATGCTTCTAGTGAGTAATAAAGAGCTACATCAGGTCAGAGAGGACAGTCCAGAAACCATCTCTCTCCTGTCTCCTGGTTTATACACACAACACAGTGTTTGATTCCAGGTTAAAAGTGGAGGACTACACTCTGAAGCAAGCAAACTTCCTTCCCTGCAAAGGCGTCCTGGTGTAGGGGCCTAGAATAGAAAAGCAGAGCTTGAGATAACTCCAGACTGTTACAACAATCAGGGAGAGAAAAATGAAAACACAGCTCTGTCCAAGAAGGAAGTACATGAAAGGCCTAAGGTGGGAGGATCTTTTGAGGCAGGAAGTTCAAGAACAGCCTAGATGATAGAGCAAAACCCTACCTCAAAAACGAAACAAAACAAAACAACAACAGGGCTTCACCACCAACCCACTGAACTATTGCCATGGTTTGCCACATAGTTGACTAATATCCATGTTGCCATGAGAAGTGTGATGCCAATTTTTTGTCTCTTTTCATTGTAGTTAACTGGCTTTCTTCCTTTCTTCTCTCTGCAGATGTCACTCAGCAGGCTCTTTCAATCTGACAATTGGTGCTTTACTTCAGCTTAGGAAATTTTATTTTATTTCTACAATTACTTCCCCTATTTTCTCTGTTCTCTCCTTCTGGAGTTTCCGTGAATGAAAGTCTTTCCATTTTCAATGTCTTTCAACTTTCCTATCATATTTTTCTTTTAATTGATTTTTTTTTCTCTTCCTTCTTGGATCCTTGCAAGGGTGAGCTCTTAATTTGATCACTGTTATGGACTGGATGTTTGTGATCCCCCAAATGTATATGTTGAAATTCTGACCCCTCAGGTGATGGTCTTAGGAGGTGGGTTCTTTGCAAGGTGATTAGATCATGAGGGTGGAGCTCTCATGAAAATGATTAGTGCCCTTGTGAAAGGGACCCCAGATATCTCTCTCACTTCTTCCCCTTCTGCCATGTGGGGACACAACAAGAACATTGTATTAGAATTAGGAAAGTGAGCCTTCACCAGAACCTGACTACATTGGCCACCCAGGCTGTGGTATATTTGTCATAGCAGCCCATACAGACTAAGACTGACACCTTTGTGAGCAAATGCATCTCAATGCCAGGACCTTCTTAGAAAATGTGTAGAATGTGTCTCAGAATTGTCCACCCAAGGAAGAGAATGGGGAATATTTACTCACCAGCTTTCCATCACTTTCAAATACAGGTAAGCATTTTAGATGTAACTCAGGGTGAAAAATCCATTTATGTGCTTTGCAAGTTGAAATTCCATAGTCAGTTGATACATAAATATTTATTATTATAAAATACTGTATTATTAATTATTCTTATGGAAACTCTTAATTTTGCATACTAAAACAATTATTAAAGAGCTTTCCAATTAACCAAGCTGATGTATCTGGAAAGTGTAAGTATTTTTTAACGGATACTTGCTGCAAATATCCCCCCATCAGCTGTTTGAGATTAAAGGAGACTAAAGAGGCATGACAGCTACATGCAATGCCTGATACTATGTTGGATCCTGGCTCAGGGATTAAAGTTCTATGAGAGACATTATTGGGACACTTTGCAAAACTGGTTTCTCTCTTGTGTTGAGTCTCTTAACCTGAGATTGTTGGCTGTTTCTTTGCAGAGACCTCCAAGGTAACTGTGATCCCTAATTAGAGACTCGCTAATCGTGCAAAGGTTTATCACAGAGGAAAAACTAAGGCTAAATTACTGCCCACAGGAGAGGAGTTTGGAACTACAGGATGATAGTAATGCTTGACACTAATAAATCACTCTGGAAAAGAAGTTTATAAAACTAGCAGCTCTTAAAATCAACATGCTATTTATAGAAAAGAATAGGAAAGACAGAACTGTGGAACAAAGACTTTTTTGCCTCCTTTGAGCCATTTGAATCATCACACTCGCCGTATTACTAACTTACACTACTTGCAGCATTCATCCTTTGGTGGCAGAGGGCCAAAAACATTCTTAGAAAGTAGTTAGGAAGAGAGAGGAGTCATCACTTCCTCGGCTTAGGTTCAGAGTTCTGCTGAAAACCACTGTCTCTAGCACTCAATCTGTACTCTTCACCTGACTCCCAGGGAGAAGGTTCTACAGAGGAGGAGCTGGAGCATAGAACAAGGCCCTTAAGCTCACCATGCATTCTGAAATATCCTCTCTAGTAGCATGCATGCTTACTAATTTTTTCACAGTGGACATAGGAATATTAGTATTGTTTGCCCATTCATTTATATATTAATTAATTCATTTATTCATTCACATGCTTTGATTCATGGTTTCAGAGATCAGTTGTTGAGTTTCCTGCATATACAAAAATCTGGGCCAGCTGCTATAGATATAGACACATACACGAGAGATGGTTTCTGCCTATAAGAAGAAACAGGCAGTAGCCAACTGTCTGAATTCATTCATTCAGCAAATATTTATTGAGTGTCTACTCTAGAGCAGGCAATATTCTAGGAGCTTATATCATAGTTGGGGCAGAAAGTTATTAATTAAACAAATTTAGAAGGTTGTTCCACTTTATGATTAGTGCTGTGAAGGAAATGAACAAAGTGATGTATGTACCTGCTATGTGTGAGCCATGTAATTGCTGTTATTTGACCAAGTGAAGCTTAAAAGATATTATCTAGTAGAGACATGTAGCAAGATATTAAAGTCAATCTTGGCCGGACTCAGTGGCTCATGCCTGTAATCCTAGCACTTTGGGAGGCCCAGGCAGCAGGACTGCTTGAGCACAGGAGTTTGAGAGCAGCCTGGGCAACATAGCAAGAACTCATCTCTATAAAAAATTCAAAAACCAGCCAAGCGTGGTGGTACATACCTGTAGTCCCAGCTACTCAGGAGGCTGAGGTGGGAGAATCACTTAAGCCTGGGAGTTCGAGGCTGCAATGAGCCATGTTGTGTCACTGCATCCTAGCCGGGGTGACAGAGGGGGACCTTGTCAAAATAAATTAATGAATAAATAAAGGAAATCTTCAAAACCTATTTAAGCCACTATGGTTGAGTTATTAAGCAAAATTACCAAATACATCATTGGTCTATGACATAGTTTCTCAGCCTTGGCACTACTGACATTTTGGGACAGATAATTATTTGTGGCGGGGGCTGTCCTGTGCATTGTAGGATGTGCAATGGCACGCCTGGCCTCTACTCAGGGATGCCAGTGGCACCCCCTCCTCAGATGTAACAGGTAAAACTCTCTCTAGGCATTACCAAATGTCTCTTGGGTAACACAGTTACCTCTGGTTAAGAAACACTCGTGTATGGGGAAAAATGTTCTGAACGCCAACTAGGGACCCTAGAAATATATATTCTGTCCCTCAATGTCCTCGCCCAAGAGTCTCAGAGGGCTTCTTTTCCTCCTTGTCCTTATGTTTACTGTCTAACCTTAGCCCTGCATCAGATACTTCATTCTTCTCCTCCCCTCAGCTTCCTCGGGGAGAAAGGGCAGGAAAAGCAGCTTCAGGGAAGCTTCTTTCCAACTGGAGCAAGTCAACCCCAAAGACAGGAGAAGCGGGGGACCTGAGTGGTGTTGCCATCACAGGCAAAGTTTGCCTCTTGATTCATTTTGCTAAGGATCCACACACCCCCATTCACACTCCACACAGAGCCCTGCGGCGACATTTACTGGTGCAGTCATGGGTTCATGTGCCCCATCGCAGGCCATGAAGAATGCGGTTTGTATCAGCTTACTTTCTGCTCTTCTGGATGGTTGAGGGCAGCCACATAGGATCCTCTGGAGGTGCCCAGCGCTTGCTTCTTGTTCCTATATTGAGGCCTGCTTACTGTTAAGAGCAAAAGAGACCAAGATGTTGGCCAAGCATGGTTGCTCACACCTGTAATTCCAGCACTTTGGGAGGCTGAGGGGGGCGGATCACCTGAGGCTGGGAGTTTGAGACCAACCTGACCAACATGGAGAAACCCTTTCTCTACTAAAAATACAAAGTTAGCTGGGAATAGTGGCGCATGCCTGTAGTCCCAGCTACTTGGGAGGCTGAGGCAGGAGAATTGCTGGAACCTGGGAGGTGGAGGTTGCGGCGAGCTGAGATCGTGCCACTGCACTCCAGCTTGGGCCACAGAGCAAGGCTCCGTCTTCGAAGAAAAGAGACCAAGATGTGAGCTGAGTGGTGGAGATAAAATCTGGATGTGGAACTGTAGTGATGCAAATGCAGAGGGGAACAAGGGAGAGGCTGGAGGTGACCGCTCAGGATTTTTAGGGACAGAAAACTGCACAGAAGACTGTCTGCCCAAGGCCTAGGGCCCAGCTTTGCCCAGGGCATCAAAACTTATAGTATGAAGCAATGTTATAAAGTGATTTTTTTTTTTTAAATTGTGCAAGTGTCAAATGCTGTAAATGAAACAAAATCAGGCAATGTGATAGTGCCTGTTTGCTGGGAGGGTTTCCGGGAGAAGGTGGCTATCACTTTACAATGAAAGGTCAGAGAAGGTATCTCTGAAGAGGTGGTATTGATGTTGAAATAAAATGGCAGGAAGGAGCCTTCCATGCAAAGATTCTGGGGAGAGGCAGAGGAAATAATGAGTTCAAAGGCAGGAAGACTGAATGAGTGTGGGGCATGCAAGGCAGAGAAACAGCAGATAAACAGTGGGGTAAGAGAAAAATGCAGGCCTTGGATCAAGTAGGGAGAGACACATTACAGAAAGAGCAAATGATGATCCTTACCCTGATGGGCTCTCTCAGCTCTTTACAGTCCCCCTCAGTAGCAGACCCCCACCTGTGCTTGAGAGTTGTCACCGTTTCGTAACGTTGCACCTACTCAGAAACCACTGTCTGTATCTGTGGTCACTTGGAGTCCACCAGCTTGGTGCTGACCTTCTTCTCTTCATGTGGACGGCTGTGTTATAAAAAGACCCAAAGGGAGAGGGACAAAACCGAAAAAGGCTACTTTGGGGTATATATGAGCTTTGGAATTACCCATCCCCCTGCCAGGAGGTGAGGAGGGAAGAGTTCACAGTTGGTGTGTCCCTTGAGCGAGAGAAGATGACTCGCTCCTGCTGGGTGTGCAAGGTTTCAGCAGTGATGGTTGTTTTGTAGTAGCTCTGAACTTGCCAAGAAAAATGCATTATTTGACACAAGCCATTCATTTTGAGAAAGGCTATTGTGTAATAATTTATTTTTCTTTATCCCTTCATCTACAACCACTCAGAGGCCATGGTCATCAAAATAATAGGTCTTTTTTAAATTTTTACTTAGAAGGTTCCAGTTTTTCTCCTGTGGCCATGAACAAGGGAAAATGTAGCAAAGGGAATGCTGATTGGTTTATTATGCAAGTCTGTAGGTGGGATGACTATGAAATAATGAACATTATTTTCATAAACTACATGAAAACCAGTGTCTTATATTAAGCTTACATAATTACAGCTATGTCATTCTTTATGTTTCCATGTCAATGTTCTCTGTTTCAGATGCCCATTCAAGAGGACAGGAATTGGACCCACATTGGGTAGCCTTGTACAATGCAACCCAGCACCCAGCAACATCCTAAAGAGCCTGTTGACTGCTCTGGACCAAATGGAGCAGAGCCCTTCCTCCCTTCACTGGAAGGTGGTGGGCAAGAAGCATCAGTGCTTCTGGTATTTGGCTCAGTGAGACCCAGGTATTGCAGATCTGCCATCAAAAATATTTGAAAAGCCATATGTGCCACTATTATCCTTCTGCTCCTTTTAAAACCTAACAGGCAGGCCTAACTTGGAGACTTCCAAGAATGAAACACCACCTTCAGAAAACGTGCTAATTGATAGAAGAGTCTGGTTCTACTACATGATGCATTCCACACCTCCTGGGCTCCTCTCTCTAGCTCTTTAGCCTAGTCTCTCTCAAGCTATGATAAGAAAGGCACTGATTATTTCAAAATGGTACAAATCATCTGCTGTTTAAAAAGCAAGTTAAATTCCCCAAACATGAAAAAAATAAAGTTGTCAAAGACACTGGAATGAAATTTCTGAAGAACCAGCCTTTTCCCACTGTGTCTCTCCATTAAAAGGAAAAGCTAGGCAAGCTTGTTGAAATGATCAGCTTCCTGTGTTCAGCCTGGGAATAGGGTAGCAGGAAACTGCACCCTAATTCTGCATGGACTTTTGTTAATGCCCAAGCACATGACTCTTGCGTGAATAAGTCCTTCTTAAGTACTGGTTACTAACCCTCCTCCACACTTGGTTTGCAGAGGGTATTTCCAGAGTTAGAAGATCTTCCAGAATTTCAGAAAAACAGCACCAGATACTCAAAAAACCATGGTTTTTCTAAAATAATTAATGGGTTGTCTGTCAGTCAACATTTGGACAAGCTGAGTCTAAGGTTGGCCCTGTAGCTCAGGGCTTGGGTTTCTACAGTGTCTGTTCTCTAGTTCCTTTTTGTATTGTTCATCTTTTTAAATAAACTTTGGGCATAGGTTCAACTAGTGAGAGGCAGGATAACAGAATGGTTAAACACATGGCCTCTGAAGCCAGGCTATCATGTTGGGACCTGACTCTCACTCCATCTCTGTGACTTAACTTCTCCAGGACCTAGCTTGCTCACCTGTAAAATGGATCACAATAGGGCCAACATCATGGAGATGTTGATGAGCTAAATTAGTTAAGGAAAAGCAGTTAGAACAGCGCCTGACCCATCATGTGTCCAATGTGTTAGCTCTTCTTAATAGGGGTGCTCTACTACAATTACTGAAAAGGGCTTTATTGTGGCAGCTCATTTGAAGAATTTGGAGGCCTATACCTACGGTGGGTTCCCAGTCTTTTGGCAGACTCCTGGGATACGTCTTGGAAGATGAATGTGGGAGCATCTGAATTCCTCTTTCTCTAACCACTCAGGTTGGCTACTTCATTTTTGAGTAGCCCCTTCAAACACATACATTTTTTCCTCCATTATGTCTGTTATTGTTCCTGGTGATGAGGAGTGTGTTTTAGGCTCAGCTCCATGGTTGCCCTATCTATTAATATATCTTTTCTCCATTGCCAGGGCAAGAAGCCTGAAAACTACACTTCCCAGACTCCTTTGCCTACTGATTCCTGTTAGCTTCTGCCAATGGGAGGCTCTGGCAGGAGATTGGAAGGTGGGAGGAAAGTTGAAGCAAGGTTTCTCCCTTCAGCTTCTGGGGGTGTCTCCAGCTATGCAAAGGGCAGCATTGTGTCATAATGGCCCTGTTGTGGTTTTCATTTTCCCATTTACTTGTGTTTGAGTAACATTACTTCTCTTTATGACTCTTCTCCTGTTTATATACTTACTGCTATTTTCCTAAACCATTTCCTGATTGACAGGAATCATTGTTTAAAGACTTTAGATGCTCAAATAATTTTGCTATTTGCTATACAAAATGACTTAAATCTCTAAACTCCTTGTTTTAAAAAATCTTAAAGGCTGGGTGCGGTGTGGCTTACTCCTGTAATCCCAGCCCTTTGGGAGGCTGAGGCAGGAGGATCACTTGAGACCAGGAGTTCAAGACCTGCCTGGGCAACATAGGCAGACCCCTGTCTCTACAAAAAAATTTAAAAATGAGCTAAGTGTGGTGGTGCACATCTGTAGTCCCAGCTACTTGGGAAGCTGAGGTGGGAGAATCGCTTAAACCCAGGAGATGGAGGTTGCAGTGAGCTGAGATCATGCCACTGCAATGCAGCCTGGGTGACAGAGCAAGACTCTATCTTGAAAAACAAAAACAACAACAGCAAAAAACTTACGAACAAAACCTATCAAAACTCACACGAACACACATGGACAAGTGAACAAACATTACAGATTAAAATGAAAGAATATGTGAGACACACTTTATTAGTTATCTGTTGCTGCATAACAAATTATCCTCAGACAGTGGCTTAAACAGCAATCATTTATTATTTCTCATGGTTTCCTGGGTAAATAATTTCAGAACAGCTTGGTTGGATGGTCTTGGCTCAGGGTCTTCATGAAATTACAGTTAGATATCAGCTGGGGCTGCAACTGTTTCAAGTTTTGACTGGGGTTGGAGGATCTAGTTTTCAAAATGGCTCACTCATGAGGCTGGCAAGTCAGTGCCGGCTGTCGGCAGGAGGTCTCAGTTCCTTTCTACGTGGGCTTCTCCACAAGGCTGCTTAAGTGCCTCATGGCATGGCAGCTGGCTTCCCCCAAAGAAAGTAATCCAAGGGACTAAGGAGGAATACCTATTATGACTTATCCTTGGAAGTCAAATGTCATTACTTTATTCATATTCTATTGGTTACACAAAGCCAGCCCTGATTCATTGTGCAAACTGACTATACACAGGCACATATACCAGGAGTCAAGTTCACTGGAGGCCCTTTTGGAGGCTGGATCCCATGTACATAGTCACTGTGTATGCATTAGGTGATAAGCGCATAGTCTGAGTGAAGATGAGACATGGAAAACTCTCCTCTTCAAACAAGGGGAAAATTACAGATGTCAATAGTTCCTCGAACGAGAAAGAAGGAATGAAAGAAGGAACATAAGTCCTTCAGGTTTCCCTGTAGCCTATGAGAAAATAAAACAAGCTGATGAAATGTTGAGCTAGTTGTTCTGAAAGGCATGAATAGGACTTAGCCAGTTGCTTCTTTTCTCTTTCCCTTTTGTTTTAGCCATCATTTTTTCATTCTCTCTTATCTACATTGCTATGGATGTGTCTGTTCCTTTGTTTCTAACCATTGGTAGGTACTCCATGACACGCAGCCAACAATTTTATGCCTCTACTCACCAGTAATACACACCCATGCTGCTGAGGGGGAGTTTCTGAGGGAGAAAAGGCATTAGCAAGAAGTGGCCCAGAGAAGTGTTGGCATTAGCAACACCTTTATTTATTTAAAATTAGAACACGCAACTACATATGTGTGAGGTGGTAAGGACTGGAAATGTTCTTTACTCAGTAATCATCTGTGCCAGGCACAGTGCCAGATACTGTGGGAGGTTCAAAGATGGGTGAGACATAGTCCCTGACCTCAAGGAACATATGGTTTAAAGACAACATGGATCAGCAGTCATCTAATTGTGATACAAAATTAAGAACAACAAGAGGTTATTGAGGGGCATCCCAATAATTCTGACCAGGGAATCAGTGAAGGGCTCATGCAAGGTTGAGCCTGAGAAGGGTCTTGAAGGAATACAACATGCAAAGGTGGATGGGAGGCATTGGGGTGGAAGTGCAATATATTTTAGCCTGGAAGAACTAAATGATCAAAGGCATGGAATAGAGGAGGGGATACGTCCGTTGAAGGAGCAAGAAGGAAGTCAGTATGACTGCAGCGCTTGAGTGGGAAACACAGAGGGCTGTGGATGGGGAGGAGGCTGGCAAGATGAGATGGGACCAGATCCTGGTGAGTCTTTGGTGCCACGCAGGGAGTCAGAGTCACTCAGCAATGATTCAGCAATGGGAAGGAAATGAAGGTTCTTAAAGAAGGGAAATGACATTTTCACACCCATGTGGGAATGGGAGAATTAATACCAAAGACACTGAGACCAAAATGTGTGTCTCTGGCTGAAGAAATTATGACTATTTTAAATTTTTCCCCTTTGAGTCACCTGCAGTTTCTAATTTTCCCAGTGAATGTGGACATGTGGTGAAAATTTTAAAATAGAATACATAAAATAGTTTTTAAAGGGTAAGATACACATGGGGGAAAAGGAGAAGGCCAATGAGAGTGGAGTGTCTGCCATTGGTAAGGAAGAACCTGGCTCTGGAGGCCACAGGCTGGAGACCAGCCAGGAGGAAGCTGGCAAAGAGGAGAAGGAGAGGATCTCATTCATGTAGTCTCCCAATATCTGCTGAGTGTTTGCCTTGGGCTGGGCACTATTCTAGGAACTTGCAGTTGCAGTCATCTAATTGTGAAATGGCTGAGAAATGGAGAAATGGCTGAGTGGAGTAAAAGGATGGACAGGGAAGGGTTTTTCTTGTTTGTTTGTTTTTTAGGCTATAAGAGATTTGAGTGTGTTTATAAGCTCAGCGGAAGGAGCATGTGGGGAATGAAACACAAAATGGCAAAAACAATGGAAAAGATAAAAGATGAGATCTAAGAGCCAATTAGAAGGAATAAGGTCAGGGTTGCAAATGCAGTGTGTGTGTGTGTGTGTGTGTGTGTGTGTATCTGTGTCTTAGAAAATATGTAATTTGGAGAATATATTAATATCTGTATAAATGGGTACACACGAGCACATTTTGGATCTGAATTTATAGTGACTCCTGAAGATAAAGATTTGGGCAGAGTTGGAAGCATTTTTCCCTGATATCTGTAAAAGTGTCCAAGGGCTCTTCAGAAATAGGAAACAATATACAGCAACCCCAATAAATAAAGCAGTGAGGAAATGCAGTTTTCCCCATGTTATGTTCCAAAGAGCAGAAAATATTACAAGAGGATGGGAGAAGAATGGATACACAGGAAAACACGCTGCACAAACGGTGCGGTGTGAAAGGTAGAGGGTGTACATGATACCAACGTGACTGCCAGGTCGGTTGAGAGTACAGAAGCCTCCAGGAGGCCTGGCCGCCGCATGACTGGACCGTCCGGTCTCTGGACAGGGATTGATGGATATGCCTCCCGTGTGCTTTGATGTTCCTTATCCCCTTCAAAGTTGCCTATTTTGAAGAATTTGTGTTTGGCCAGAGTTAAGTGACCCCACTTTGCTTGGGATTTCTCTCCCTGCCTCAGGGAGAACACAATCCAACTTGTTTCAGGTGACAACCTGAGGAGGCAAGCAGAGGACTTTGAGGACTATGAGAGCCATTTTTTATAGTCACTTGCTGAATCTCAGCTGACCCTCCCAGGAAATGGAAAGATTGAGGCAGGCCCAGGCACTGCCGTCTGTGGCAACCAGGTCAGGAAGGTGCTTTGAAGTTAATTATCCAGCCTGGCATTCCCACAGGCTTGCTTATTTGGTGTTGCTTCTTTCTTAATCAAGAAGAGACTCCCATGGTGGTGTCTTAATGTAAACAAAGCAATTTGTGACTTGATTAACAAATCAAGGATGGACAAACATGTGCTTTTCTCCCTTCTCTTTACTAGGGACTTGGACTATTCTAAGGAGCGTCTCTCGATGTGAAAGGTAGTGGCTGCCTGAGGTTTTTCTGGTTTGGTGTTTTCCTTTGTTTCTCCCTTCTTGCCACATCCACAGCAAGGGATTCATTCCAGGCATTCCATAGAGACTGTGTCCTGGGAAATGTAAAGGGTGGAAATGCCATTCCCGTTAAAAGCAATTCAACATGTGATTTGTCCAGGTGATGAGGTATGTAGCTAATATTAGTCGCTGCGATTTATCGAGAGAATAACTACCTGGTGATAGATTTTTCATGAATGTATCTCAAGTCATCCATCACCGTGACGATGGACTTTTCACATCTGGGCAGGCCTATGATGATTACAGAAACTAAGAACTCCTTTAATAGAACTGCATGTCCATTAAATTACTGGAGGGAAAGAAAGCAAATAGGAAGCTCTTGCAGCTAAAAAGAGCACACAAGCAGGAAAAATAAAAAAGATTCTATGACAAGACATTGTGAAAATCAACACACTTTTTTTTTTTGTCCTTAGAAATTCATTCTCCATGTCTTCTTTTTCTCACAAACACCATCACCCCAGATTGAAACGAAGCTGCTGCCTCCTCTGAATACACACATGGACAAAGAAGGGCCCTGAGAAATCCTTAGTACACGGACATCCTGAACGCCCAGGCCTCGCTAGTGTGATGTATTCCCTTAACTAAATTGGTACAGTGCAAACAATGACTTGCACTAGTTTTCTATTTGCAGTTTTAACAAATCACCACGAATTTGGTGGCCTAAATAATATGGTTTTATTATCTTGCCATTAGTTCTGAAGGTCAGAAGTCTGACATGGGTTTCACCGGGCTGAAATCACTGGGGTGCATTTCTTTCTGAAGACACTAGGGAAGAATCAGTTTTCTCGCTTTTTCCAGTTTCTGGAGGCTGCCCAAATTCCTTGGTTTCTGGCCTCTTCCTCTGTATTCAAAGCCAGCAAGGGTGGGTTGAATCTTCCCGTCATATAACTCTGACCTCTTCTTTTTTCCTCTTCCACTTGTAAAGACTTTTGTTATTACATTGGCCACTAGGGACAATCCAGGATAAACTCCCTATTTTAAAGGCAGCCGATTTAGCAGTCTAATTCCACCTGCAATCTTAATTCTCTTTTACCACATTAACTAACACATTTACAGGTTCCAGGGATTGAGTCACGGACATTTTCGCAGGGACATTTTTCTGCTCACCACAAGACTTACAGTTCTTTCTTGTTGTGTTTTTTCTTTGTGTTTCTTTGCCTCAAAATACTAATAGAATAAGCAAAGCGAAGGGATCTCTTAAAGCAGGTTCCCAAAACAGATTAGCATTCAAAAGTCAGCTCTCGCTCTTGCTACTTGCTGGTCTTGGGCAAGTTACTAACCTCTCTCCAAGCCTCAGCTCATCATCTGTAAAATGGGAATAATACAACCCTCTTACAGAAATTGCGAAGGAGATGGGATGATGTTTGCAAGGCTTTCCATAACACCTCACAGGTAGTAAGTGCTCAATGAAAGTTAAAGTTTTTAAAAAGTTAGAGTAAATGTGGTGAGTTGGGAGTGATGAGAGAGAAGAGACAGTATGATTTGGATCTCTGTACCCTGAACCCCCCCAGATGGTTCAGCCTTCCTTATTGCTCTCCTTGGGTTGGATCCTGCTCATAGAAGCCTCTCAGGCTCTCTGGGTGGGAGAGGAAAAGAAAAGTTCAGCTGTCATCTTTGCCGCCCTTGTTTTGTGGTTGCTGTTTTCTTTTCCTTTGCTGCCTCCTTCCATCGCTGGCCCTCCACTGCAGACAGGCCAGGGGATCGCAGCCTCAGTGCAGAGCTGGCTCAGGCTGAGTGTCCTGAATGGAAGCTGCAGGAGCAGTGGGGAGACACGCAGCTGAGCCCCACCTCTGCCAGTTCACAATCACTCGCTCAGCCAGCCCAGCAAGGTCCAAGCCCTAAACTCCTCAAGGCATTTTTGTTAGATTAGCCGATGAGAGCCAGGGTCTTCCAGTACTAATTAGGCCTGACTGCACAAAAGTCACTCGCTGTGCAGCCCTTGCCACTGCTCCTGGGGAGGGAGACCCAAAGTCCAGCTGGCCCTTCCCCACCAGTGCAGGACACTCTGGTGGTGATCAGGGCCTGAGAGGGACCCAAGGAACCTAATGCAGATGGCAGGACAGCCTGACCTTCCAGAGCAGCAAGGCTACTTACTGGATTGACAAAAAAGGCAAAAAAGTGTTAGCATACAGTGTTGATAAGGATGCAGGGAAACTCCACATCCTTTGGAAAAATAAACAAACATCTTTTCAAATTAAAAGCACACATGCATACCTTTCTGCCCAGCAATCCAACTTTGACCAAACCTATTGTATTGAAGAAATTAAAATGCTGGTACATGTTGTCTGAATAGGAATATTTATGAACACAATACTTACACAGTACCAAAAAAAAAAAAAAAAAAAAAAAAAAAAAAAAAAAAAAAAAAAAAAAAAAAAAAAAACCTTGAAAAACTTAAATATCCATCAATAGAAGGAATTATGTAACCATTTAAAAGGAGATATTTAACTATTGCTCTTGAGGAATTTGGTTGCAGAGAAATACATATTACAATTTTGCAAAAATGAAGCAAAGCAAAACCCAAAGCCAACCTCCATATATGTATGTGTGTATATGTGTATAGCAGCATGGGGAAAGGCATGGAAGAACACTTATCAACCTGCTACCATTTATTAGTGGAGGGAAGATGTTTTCTTCCCTCTCTATACTCTGGAATTGCTTCATTATTACAATAACTTCCTTACATTTTTCAATGTTGGGAGAGGAATTTAAGATAAATGGTGGGAGTGAGGGCGGGGGCGGGGAAGAGAAGTTGTGAAGGAAGATAGAGAAGAAATCCTGTGCTGGAAGAACCTGGCCACTCCAGTTGGGGGTCTGCAGAAAGAAAAGCCAGGAGTCTGGCCTGGACACTGAGCAGGGTGGGGTGGAATAGAGTCAGGAGGCAGTCATTGCTGAGCGACCTAGCTATTTGAACTCAAGGAGCTTATCTAGAGCATCCTTTGAGAAGGCCAGAGAGGACCATGGAGCACTGGGTAGTAGCCTGTAGTAAGAGGAATTTAGAATGCTTTACCATAAAGAATAACTGCTCCCAAAATATTAAAAGAATGAGGTTCTCAAGGTTATTTTGAAGAATTCGGTGAGCTAGCAGGAGGTAACTGGCATGTTGTCCGAAAGAACTTTACCTATACTGTCTCATTTGATACAAGGTACAATCCTATGAGGTAAGTGTGATTATCCTTATTTTACAGAGGAGGAAACTGAGGTAGAGCGGGATTCAGTAACCCGCCCATGGTCATGCAGGTGGGAACAGAAGCATTCCGGCTCCGAAGTCCTGGCTCTTGGAAGTCACACTAAAGGCTGCGTCCTTCCAGAGCTCAAATCTGGACAGAAAGATTACACTCTCCTCCCCTCACCCGGTGGGGGTGGAGTGGGGAGAAAGCGCCTTCTCTGTGCGTGTGCCAGGATCGCCGGAGTTCGGTGGGGCCAAGCTGAGCTTCCTCTCCTGGGGCTGGGCAGGGTTTGGGTTCGCTTTTCTCACGCCGGCATTCGGGTTTGGGGGCGGAGGCTGCCCAGGCGTTAACCTCCAAAAGGGCACCTGCAGGGGGTGCTTTCTCTACACTGTTCTTCTCTTGGGTAGTGGAGGGGTTGGTGGGGGAACCACAAGCTACAGGATTACAAAGTTCCTAGACTCCCTAGCCTAGGGAGGTACAATGACTTGGGACCCGGTGTGGAGATGGGGGTGGGATGTCTTCCGGAGCCCGAAACTGGCATCCTCAGCCGCTCCTTCCCATTCCCTCCCCCACCAACTCCCCCCTCACCACTTCGTTTTCACCTCTGGGAGGGGGGCGGGGGGCGGTGATAGGGAGGAGACCAACGCTTTGATTTCCCTTGGTAGGTGTTCTGAGTGGTCAGGGATCCAGGGGTCCTTCCCTCGAGTGCCCCCGGGTCGGGGCGGTAGACCGCTCCAGAGGATGGACAGCCAGCGAGCAAAGCTAGAGCTCGTGTATTGTAGAGAAAAGTGGGGGTGGCGAGGGGAGAATGGTTGAATACCTTCCTGATATTTGAGGGAGAATTCGGCAAGGGGGAAATCTCTGGTTCCATCTTTGCCTGACTCATCGGATTTCCTGGGGTGGGTTTCGGGAAAGGGCTGGGGGCTGGCGCTCCTGCCTCGGTCCGTCCAGCACCGAGACTCCAGGCCCCTGCGGCCCTGGCCCTCTGGGGTTCTGATTACAGTGGAAAGATCTCTGGATCCGCTGAAGGAGAACCTGTGTCGAGATTCTTGTGCTCATTTGCTTCTCTGGGGGTCCTGAATGAAAATAAGTACCGAGGTCATCTTTGTTCCTTAGCTCTGGCCCAGAGCTCCATCTCTGTCTCCAAGTTTCTCCATCATCTCCTTCTGTGTTTCAGGTGATCACCCACCTCTCTTCCCTTCTAACTCTACTTCCAGATCTTTTTCCCCCTCCTTTCTCCCTGTGTCCCCCATTTTCCAGGCTCGAGTCCTTTTTCTCTTGCCAGTTTCCTGCCTCCCTCCGATTTCCTTTCCCAGGGGCCCTGTAGTTCCTTGGGCCCAGGCCGGGCTCTGGAGCTGGCCTGCATGTTCACAATAAGGATCGTAAGACACTGCACTCAAGTGAACTGCGTTGTCTTGAACCTACTCGGACAGGGGATGTGATGAAGGAGGTCCTTCTCTAATCCCAACAGCTCCTCAAAGGCCCGAAGCCAGCCTGAGTGGGCCACTTGAAGAGCCACGGACGGTGGGAAGATACTGAGAGGCTGCTCCGACGTGGGGAGGAGATAGGTATGGCGATGTCCTCTGCGCATCAAGCCCACTCCGTCCCACTCCCAATACTCCCACCACCTCATCAATGGGGCATGCTTGCCCTGGTTAATGTCATCTCCCTGAACTGCCAGCAGGGCTGGCCGCTTTGCTGCTTAAAACAGATAACACCAACGAACATACGGAGATGTCATCATGATTAAACAGCAAATTATAGTCGAAGACGGCGCGATAATAATCTAAACAATCACCACAAGAAGAAACGTTCTCTAACGCTCCAGTTGCAGAAGCCTGCTTTTCCAGGACTAGCGGCCCTGCATTCCTAGGGATGTCTCCATGCTCACGTGAGCGTGGTCCTCGGTTTGGGACAGGCAAGGGAGCCCCAGACAGGACAACAAGGTTTGGAGATTCCCGGGGCGATCTGGGACTCCGTGGCGTGGGGGCTTGGAAGCGCGTGGAGGGGCTGAGAGAGGGGAGAGCGCGCCCTTCCTCTAGGGCGGCCCCGCCTGGGAAGCAGTCGGAACCGCAGTAGGAGCCAGGGGTTCCTAGAGAAGAACCCTGTTAGGAGAGCAAAAGAGCCCGCGCTCCCAGTCCCCGCCCCCTCGCCCCTTCTGCCCCGCCCGCAGCCTGCCTCTTCCTAGATCTTCCAGGAGATTGCTTTCGGAGTGGGAAGCCCGCGCTGCTAGGGGAGGGGCGTCCTCTGCGGGTCGTGGGGGTCTCCCTTCTCCCCACAGTCGGAGCAGAAGGGCGCCTGCCTTTTATTTTGACAAGCAATGGGCTTGATTGTGAGCACTTGTTCGCCCCCAATATGCAGAGGAAAAGAAAGCGATAGGAAGCGGCGTGCTATGATGGCAAAAATGGAGAAGACCCTCCCTCTTTATCCTGGTTCTCCTCCCCCTCAGTACATAGATTCGTATTTAAGATAAGCACAGACATTCTAATTTGAATTCCAGGGGTTGAACTCAAGTTAGAATCATCCTATTTATACGAAGACCGAAAATAACCATTGAAAGGAAACCAACAAAATGCAATTATTTTCCAAAACCCCGAGCGTTTGCTGGTGGGTGACCACCCCGCGCAGGTAGCGCGGTTCTGCTTTGGTTTTGACTGAGAACCCGGGATCGACCGAGGAGGGGACTGAGTGGGAGAGAGCGGGCGAAACGATTCCCCAGAGAGGCCCCGAGCGGCGCGTGCGTGAGCGCGCGGCCGTAATATATGCTGCCATTAAGAATCGTTGCAGCTTCCAGCGCTCCGGGCGCAGGGACGCATGTGTTGCTGGAATTCATTTGGTGGGGGGAATGCAGATTGGGCTGCGACCCACTGGGTTTGATTTATGAACTGTTACACTAGCGATTGTTTACACATTGCATTTCAGAGCCCGGGCGCACCCTCCCCGCAGCGGACGGCGGGCTTCTCCGTGCGGGAACCTGCTGCAGCCCCCTCGGTCTCCGTCTAGTCTCCTCCCTTCCTCCCACCCCCGGGGCCCCCGCAGCTTCCTCCCACAGCCACCTTCTCCAAGAAATCAGATTTCGATTTCGATTTCTCTGAACCCAGAGACCTACATGCAGTTCTTTCTCCCCCCGCCTACTCCAGGCCTACAGCCCCCGGACCCGGGTCGCCTCTGCCCCTGTTTACTCCGGAATGTTTACTTCCCCGTAAGGCCATGCGGGGCCTATAAATAGGAGAGGTGGAAGCAGCCCTACTGCCAGATCAATAGGGCCCGTCTCCTCGCCATTTCAGCTGAGCTATCTTATTAATTATGAAAGGATTCACCTGATCCCTGCCAGGGAACACAGCCTCTCGGCCCCTCTGCTGGAGCCCTTAATGGCGGTTCCTTCGCAAGCTGCCTCTGGCCACCGCAGAGGAAGAGGCGAATCGTGGTTAGGGCCAGGCCTGCAAGGATGGTGGTTAGGGCTCCGACCCGCCTGAGGCGGGGGCAGCCGGCCGGCCACTGGCATTGTCTGCCTGTGCGAGCAAGCCCAATTCCTGTAAACTTCAAGCCCAATTCTTGTAAACTTCAAATAGAATGAATCTCTGCTTTGTAATTAATTTAAAAACAACTTTCATTTTCTCTTTTTTAAGGAAGCAGGGTTTTGGGGAAGTGGCCAAGTGGCTTAAGTGAGGAGGGTCTGGTTGAAGGTGGCAGGTTTCCAGCGGCTTCCTGAAGAGGTGAGCTTGTCACTGGCATCCTGTGTCCCTTCAGGTACCCTGAGAACTGGGCCAAGAAAGCAGGTTGGGGTACGAAATAAACGACACCCCCATTTCAAACAATAACTTTTATTTTATACTTCTCTATACTTTGTAGCAAATCTTTTTTTGCTGAATTTAATTTATAATAAACTTTTTAAATTACATCTCTCTTTTTTTTTTTAAAATCAAGGCTCTTTTATGTCAAAATCTTTTTTTTAGCTATATTTTAGATTAACATTTAACATCCCCCCCTTGTGATCTATACCGTTGGATATTCAGGTATTACTGTGTGTGTAACAGCTAAAACAAGAGGGAGGAGGGAAAATTAAAGGCAGTGAACTTGGACGGATGCATCAACAACAGCAGATAAAGCTAACCCCTCAGTGACCATAGCAGCATGTCTTCTGGAAGCCTTTACTCTTACCCCAGAGATTTCCTCAGCCCCTTCCCTCTCTCCCTCCTATCCTCCAAACACAAAGCCAACAGTCCGTCCTTTCGCTTTTCTTGAGGAGAAATGTGCAGTGGAAATGATCAAAACAAGATACTGTGGAAGAACGACGTGAGCGTGAATTATTCACCGTATGCTTCGTCCGTGGACATCTCTCTTGAATTCATTCCCCTGGCCTTCTCCTCTCCTCGCCTTCCTATTAGGAGGAGCCCATCATTTTTCATGTTACTAGCATGATTAATATAGTAGGTGGCCCAGGGCCGTTCCTGAGATTCTTTTGCCAAACAAACAAAAAAAATTAATAATAATAAAATTTAAAAATGGGGTGGGTTTGCCGTTTTCTTATTTGTGTGTGAAGACGGACTAAAGCTGAGGTCCGATTTTGGCTGTGCTTGCTTGCTCACTGATTGGTAACATTTGGCAAATAAAACACAAGAAATCAAACGAAATAAAAAAGAGAATCGGGATTTCCCACAATCCTATATGAGTGTTTTCAGCATCACAGAGAATCACAACGTCCCCAAAGAACGAATGGATCTTCCTGTCGATTTCCGGGAGCATGGAGTGAGTGTGGGTGGGCGCGTGGGGGGAGCTGGCCCCACGCTCAGAAGGAAAGCCAGGTCGCTAAAGCTGCCGAGAGAGACACCAGGAGCACGGGGAACGCCGGGAGCAGAGACCCCGCCGCCCCGTTGCCGCTGCCGCAGAGTTCGAATAAGCTGCCTTGGATGTTGAGGTTTTTGGATTCTTTTCTCAGTTTATCCCACATATCTTTCGCCCCTTCCTGGCAATCCGTAAGGGCTGTGACCGTGCAGCTGTGGAAATCCTCCCAGTATCTGGTGAGGAACAGAATAAAACAGAAGAAGCAGGTTCACTTGGGGCGCTGGGAGGACCCCGGGCCTGCACCCCTGCGCCTCCCCGCTCGCAGCCCCGCAAACTTCCCAGGGTGTCCCCTCCCTACCTTCTCTTCACCGCCCTGGCGCCTGGGCTGCGCAAGGTCGGGACTCGTGGGACCTCCGCCTACGCCAGAAGCGGCTGTCTAAAGCGGGGGTGGGGGGACGCCCCCTCCTGCTTGGTTTTCCCTTCCAGATGCCAGGAGAGGACTCGGCAGCCGGGAGCCGGGTCGTGCACCCGCTGCGGCGCGCTGGCACCTCGGCCTCCGCAAACAGATTGCTCGCCCTCCTCGGGGAAAGCTAGGAAAACAGTGCTAAGCCTCGCAAGCTGCCGCCCATTAATGCCTCTTAGCTTGCAAGACGGGTTACTAGCTCTGAGCACGGCCCTCCCCTCGGGGCTTCTTACATTCTCCTCCCCCAGCCCCTTCTGTCTCCCTCCTCCACGCCGCGGTACTCTCGCCTTCGCCCTCATTCTTTCCCTCCACCCACTACTTCTTCCTTTTGTTTTCCATTCTCCTTATTTTCCCTTTCTTTCTTTTTCCATTCCGTCTGCTTTCCTCTCTTCTGTTCCCCACTTCCTCTTCCTCCTCCCCTCAGCCTGCCTCCATCCTCCTTGCTCTCCACAGTCCCCGGCTCAGATTCGGCCTGGAGACTCCTGCCTTCCTCTCTTCTCCCCCGGGTCGGTGAGTGTTAGTGGCCAAGCACCTGGGGCCGGCTTCGTAGCCTTCATCCGCTCTTGCAAATCCCAGTGCCCCAGGCCTGCGCGTTGGGTCACTCCTCTTTCTCCCTCCCCAGTCTTTTCCGTGGGCTTGGGCCTCATGGGGCTTCCTCCCCACAGTTTTCAGGGTGTAGCGCCAGCTCCCAAGGCCGGAACTGCGGGGAGGGCGTGGTGCCCACCGCTGCCAACCCTCGAGGACCCCCCCACATTCTGTCCTCCTCTGGCGGTCAGTTCCCGGAGACCGGCGCCTAACTCAACCACTTCCTCCTCCCAGGCTCAGCTCCTAGACCCGCCCCCACAACCTTCATCCAACCTGTCCCTTTTGATTGTCCCCCTTTCTTCTGAAAACCCAAAATAGATCCTGAGACTAAATATAATCCCAACCCGTGATCGATTCCTGGGGCGCTGTCTCCTTTCAGAGCTGGGTCGATCTGTGCCTCTCTGTAACTCCGGGCTGGTCCCCACCTCCCCCGAGCCTTGAGCACCAGGTTACCGGTGCCTGCCCTACACACAGTTTGGTTGTATTTTCTCCTCTCTTTCCCTTCTGCTGGCTGGCCTGGACTGTAAGCACATTGAAGGCAGGTACTGTGTTAATATATGAGTACTGGAGGGACACGGGGCTTCCAGGTTCCTCAACTTGTAATAAACAGCAATATTTGGATATGAGGAGGCCCAGGGAGGACAGCTTTCCTGCAGAGAGTCTGTGGAATCACCTCTGCTAAAGGATGCCTAAATTGCTCTTTTCTTTATGCATGCCCAGATGGGGGCAGAGTCCTGAGGGACCTGGTAGAGAAGGTCCCTGGGACTGGGCAGAGGTGGGCTTCAGCTCCGTGTTGAGCAACCAGCTCCCCCAACTGAGTAGGGCCGGGACCTAGCCTTGGCCTGTGACCTCAGGGAGGAGTTCTCACTTTCCTGTTTTCCAAGACAAAAGTTCTGCTTAAAATTAAAATAGCCTGGAATAAATAAGTTCCAACAAATGACAGAGGATTCAGGAGCTGCTCTATATGCAACCTTTTCTTATCCTTATAGATACATTCTTATCCATCACGAGACTTTTCGAATTAAATGCCTTTGTTCCTTTCATGATAGGAAAGCACTAGCCACTTAGCCGCTGTGGCTCCTAGTAGGCACTGGGGCATTTAGGAAATAGAGTAGCAAAATTGACACCCATTTAAGTTATCAGAACCTAAACAAACATCCCTCCTTCCACCAGTCCCCTTTGCCCCAGTTGGGGAGACAGGAGAGCCTTCACAGTATACAAATGATGCCATAGTAAATGGTCACTCTAACCTCAGGGAATAAGGGGCACAACCTGCCTTGGCTATATTGGAAGCGTTATTGTGGTGGTGGGGGAACACAGCTGTTTTTTGCAAAATAAAACAGTGTGTGTTGCAGAGAATGGGGGTGTTTTCTAAGGTCTGCAGCAGCTAAATTGCTGCAGGTCCACTGCAGTAGTGCTCTGCTGGTTACCTTATTGCTAGTGGGAGCAGTGCTTTCCAGCCAAGCTCTGAGAAAACACCATTGGGCCTGGCTATGAACTCCTACCCATCTCTCTTTACCTTTGAAGCTGTCCAGGTCTGGGGACACCGTGCAGATGTGCAAGGGGGCAAGGGAAACAAGGAGAGTGGCTATTCCAAACCTCGGAATCTGCTGTAAACTCAACAGCAGCTATCACTGGACTACCACCTGGACTTACTCTTTTTGGGTAAAGTCACTGGCACACGATAAGACAGTGTTTCAGCCTGTCTGCTAGAAACAGGAAGGGAGACCCGTGTCTCCTTGCCTGTGCTGGCATTTCCTTGATGTGTATTACAGGGGCGTTATGTCAGGAGAAATGGACAGATGAGATGAGTGACTCTCCCTTCAGGCAAATATAGTATTACCCCCAAACAATCCTCAAATCCAAACTAACTGTTCTTCAGAGAATACCTGGCTCGCTCGTTCACGCAAGAGAAAAGAATGATAAAGATTGCTACGAGGCAGAGAGATTTTGCAGCATCAAGAACTGGTAGCAACTCTTCATGCCCCTTGCCCTGGGTCCCAGCACGTTGAGCATGCGCACCTCTGTGCAAGCCTGTGAGGCCGCGTAGAGCTGGGACTGGGTCTATATTGAAGGATCCTCCTCTATATCCCACCCCGAGCTGTGGGATCCCCTTGGGAAGTGCAGGTTCTAACCCGGGGGCCTGGTCCTAGGCCTGGGGGTTGGAGCCAGAAGGCAAGAGTGAGCAGATTCGGATTCGCGCTGGCGCTGAACGCTGAGCGCAGGCGGGGAGGTTCGGCACTCTCCGACCTCAATAGCTCCCTCAAAACCGAAGTCCAGGCGGCCAGAAAGGACACTTACGTGCACACGGTCTTGATGTTCGTCTTGTCGTCCAGGCCCTGCGGGTAGTTGGCCATGCTGTCGCCCAGCTTGAGCAAACAGTCCGAAAAGCCCTTGAAGACCGCATCGCACTTGCCAGCTGCTCTCACGGCCTGCACCAGATACGCTGCAGGGAGGAGGGAACACCGGTCAGCAGCGCCACGACCCCGCCCTGCCGCCCCACTGCCCTTCCCTGTGCGACCCAGGCTCCGCGCGGCCTCGTTGCATCGGGCGGCCTCTCCCAGTACCCAGCCTTGGGGCGCGCCAGTGTTAAAGGTGAATGAAATACTTGACCCAGGAATGCCCGACCTGCGGCTAACGCTGCGACTAGTGCAGATCGTCAGTGTGTGAGCAGGTGTGGGTGGGTGGGAGGTAGGTGAGTCCATTCCTTTCATCCAGCTCCCTCCCGCATCTCGCTCCATATCTTTTTCTGTTTCCATCGCCCCCTCTTCTCACCTCCCTCATCTCTTTTATTTCTCTTTCTCCTCACTGCCTCCTTCGTCTCCCAACACTTCCCCAGCAAGCCCTGTCACAGCTCTCACAATGCGATCTTCCATTTTGAGGTGTCAGAAGGGGTCTCGGCTGCAGCGTGCGGGGGCGAGAACGGGGTGGGGAGACGGCAGGGCGTGGGGTCACGCAGCTGAA
The DNA here is from genome assembly GCF_001698545.2 of Rhinopithecus bieti. Lineage (NCBI taxonomy): Eukaryota > Metazoa > Chordata > Mammalia > Primates > Cercopithecidae > Rhinopithecus > Rhinopithecus bieti. The sequence continues at coordinate 1,076,744 of NW_016807906.1, forward strand.
CCCAACGCCACATCACGCGAATAAGCCTCAGGCTTGGAGCTCTGTCCTTGGTGGGCGCTCAGCAAACGCTGCTGAATGAATGAACGAATATAGTTCCTGGAAGCCACCAGCAGTCACCGAAATGGATTGTTTCATTATAAAACCGATTGCCTACCGTGGACTCTGTATTCCGAGTAAGACCCTCGGATGCACCCTTTCCCGCCCCACTGGAAAGAGGGCAACCTAGGCGTCCTGAGACCTGGCGCGGGTGATGAGTGGTCTGGAGCGGACAAGGCCAGAGGCCGGGCGGGGTCACGGATGAGTCTGCCCGGGTCACCTCCGCAAAGGCCAGATCCACGAACCTCGGGCCTCCTTCTCTCCTCCTCCTCTGTCAGTCGCTCAGCTCCCCAGACACCCTTAACAATCCACCCGCCCGCCAAAAAGCCAGCCTCCACTCCGGACAGCAGCGGGGAGAGGCTGTTCTTCTCCGGGTCCCAGCCAGGCTGCTGAAAGTGAGCTCGCCGCGGCCCGGAGCTCCTGGACCCAGCTCAGGACTCCCTGCAGAGAGCTCGCCGGGATAAAAGCTGAGCGGAGGGAGGAGGAGGAGGAGGAGGAAACACAGGCCGTGCGAAGGTCCAAGCTCCAAGCCCCTGGCCTCTGGGTGGCCAAACCCCGAGGCGCGGGACTGGAGAGACAGGCACTAGGCTGCGGTCGCGCGGCTGTGGCCATCTCTTTCCACCGAGGCCGACGAACCCGGCTGGAGGCTGAGTGCCTAGCGGCCCAAAGCAGCCCGGGCGCGGGGAGGGCGCCGGGGAAACACAGCTTTAGGGCGGGGAAGAAAGGGTGAATCTCAGAATCGAAATCCGCACTGGCGCCCACGACCCTGGGCTCCGGCCTGGTCCTCAGCAGCGTTCTGGCGGCTGCGTTTGTGTGTGAATGTGTCCCGGGAGGACCAGATACCTCACTCTCCCGGTCCCCCACGCGGGCCCCTGTCCCCGAGCGCCGGGCCAAACGCCGAAGAAGAAGGTGACCGAACCCGCAGCAGCTTCCGAGAGCGTACCATTTGCAAATAGCTGCAGGAAGAGCGAGGCGGGCCTTGCGCTTTTTAATCCGGAACGGGAAGCGCCGGGGAAGGGATCAAGGTTAACTTCGACCTCCCCTGGGGCAGATACGTAAACCTTCTTAAACCTCCGGGTTCACCTACAGCGAAAATTAAGTACCCTTGCGACTACAATACTAACAAATCGAACACTGACATAAAATCTTAAGAATAAACGAACCTTTGTTCTAATAGAACTCGTTCAAAGTGGAAATACACTCCACACATCTTCCTCTATAACGCATGTCACAAATACAGCTTTGAAGCGAAGAAACGAAATAAAATAAAGTCCAGTCACCCCGTCCACGTCTCTCCTCACCCCTTGCCTACACCCCCAAAACTCAATGGCGAAAGAAGCCCCTAAAATGCACTGACATTTTTTAAGGGGAATTGGGGCTCGCCGGGGGCGGGAGCTCTCTTGTCACGTTATCTTCCCAGGAGCTGCTGGAGAAGACCCTGCACACCGCGCATGTGTGAGTGTGTGCGTGTGTAAAATAAGAAGTCGTGAACATTTCTGTCTTTTAAAACTGTGACTCCTTGGACTCTAGCCTTCTCTGGGAGGCCGGGAGGCTGTGCGCGGGACGGGTTTTGCAGGCGCACGCGTCCCAGCAGGTCGCAGCCGGTGTGTGCCTCGCTGTCCTCGCTGTCCTTCCTGAACCCCGCTTAGGTGAGGCTCTGGCGGGTGACCCTGGCTCCTTCCCTGTCCTCTCTGCCGTCCCTTTCTTGTGCGGTTTCCATCCGTTCATTCATTCGTTCGACATCTCATTCATTCCGAATTTCCTCCTGCTGAGTCTTCTTTCGTGTTCACCACACTCTTCTACCTCCCCGCCCCCCCAATCCCCACTTTTCTTGCCAAATGTCAATGATTTGGGACAGCTCCCAGCCATGAATTAATAAAGACCGAGGTTCTGGTGCAGGAAAGGGCAGACATTCGGGAACAAATACGCTCAATTTCAATTCCGCAGCCAACAAATAGTCATTTTTAGACCGAGGTTAATGTGTTCAAAACGCGTCCCTCAGGCACGACCACCGTCTTTTTTTTTTTTTTTTTTTTTTTTCCCTCCAAAGGTCTCAAAGTAAGGTTATTTCCTACCGGGAAAACAGAGTCCCAAATCTAGTCCGATTAAAATTTCTGTCTCAAAAACAACCCTGTCTCCTGCTCTCTAAAGATTCAAAGGTTTATTGCAAAATGCCACATTCACTTATTTCCAACATTTAAGAAATTTGCTGCCATTAGAAATATTATTTATAGCAGCAATTTTCACTAATGTCAAAGACTCAAAACAACCAGATTGAAAGCATTGTCGCTTTTTAGAATTAAAGGAAAACACCAATATCCTGCATTCACACACTCTAAAATCCTTATAATGTTTCTGCAAAAGAAGATCAGATACTCAAAATCATGTCAGTTGCATAAAAGCCCACTGTAAAGAATCCATTTCAATGTCTAGAGAACTCCAAACCTTGTTTTCCTGCACATTTCTTATGGAAAAAACACGTTATGCATTCTCCTTTCTTGTCCCAAACCAATTACCTAAAGCACCCCTCCCCCCAATACTGCAAGGATTTGTCTGCAAAGAATGCCACAGCCTGAACTGATAGGAGGCAACAATTCCGTTTCAGGAGTTTCTTTTTTTCCCCCGTTGTCCATTCTATTAATAACCTACTTCACTTTCACTTTTAGGCCACGTTAATTAATGTTCTAACCTCATGTCAGAGAAGGGGGTTTTCTAGTGCCCTCTTGTATATCTTTTCTTCATTCTGGATGGTAAAAATGTGAACTTTAAAAAAGACCCTTGACAGCATAACTACGACTCATCATTCCTTAACATAAAATGGGGAGTGAATAAATCCTTCCACAACCAACCCCAAACAAACAAAAATAACAAACACCCGACATGACATATTCCAAATACTTCTTAACCCTTTCCTATATATATAATACAGACACCAATGTGTAAAGTAGCAGACAAATGCGCCTAGAAAAGTATATCTACATAAATTTGGCTGAATTCATCCTCTTCAATGGTAAGCATATTAAAACATATGGTCTGGAGTTCCCTATCACTCTCGGTTTGCCCACCAGCAGGGTCTGCGGTGCCGGTGCAAACACTGCAGCTAGGATATAGAGGGGAGGAGGGGCGGGAGAATGACAAAGTTCTAAATGCAGCAGTCTGAGCCCTGGAATATCTTTGCTTTCTGCACATAAACTTTCCAGTCCTGGCTGCCTAGCCATTTTGTTCCTGCATTCACCTTTAGACTCTTCAAAATAATACCTTGCAGTATCGCAGGAGCCAGTACATTGCCCCAGAGCGCACCAAACCTGGTCTAAACCCAGAAAGGGAAACAAAAATGGATGTGTGCTTTGGAAAAAGGGGGAAAAAAAACCTTGTCCAGAAAACGTCCGGCCGTACATATTTCCTGGCGAACATTTGGAATCTATAGCTTTAGGAAAAACCGATCTGGGACGCGCTAGTCCCCAGGAACTGATGCCCCCACCCTCGGGGGTTTGCCGGCTTCTTCGCACCCTGGGGCAGCCGCGGGCCCGCCAGTCCCCCTCCGCGCTTCGGGCCGGGGCAGGCTGCCTCCCGCCTCCAACCTCCAGCCGGGCTGAGCGGCCACTTACCTATTTGCACCGCGAGGATCAGTGAAATATATCTGCCGTTCAACTTAAGTCCCATCCTACGTTTAGTCAAACCATTTGCGACCGCAGACCTTTAAATAGTTAGTTTAGAGAACGCGGGGGAAAGCCGAAAAATAGGCATTGCCAACAAGTTCCGGGAGCGACAGAGACTTTATGCACGGGGAAGGCAGAGGGAGGAGAGAAAAAGAGGGAGCGAGGAAGAGACAGAAAGAGAGAGAGAGAGAGAGAGAGGCTTGGGAGGGGGGGGGAGAGCTGGGAATGGTTCACTCCATTAGGAGGGGGCGGAGGAAGTACAGCCTCACGCCCACGAGCAGGCCTGACGTGGGGGATGACACGGAATGATTTTTTTTTTTTTTTTAATATAGACACCTTGGTAGAGAATCGCCATTTATAGTCATCAGAAGCTGGAATTAATCAGATATCTCCAATTAATGTGCGATCTGAATGAAATTTTGCCCCCCGGGGGTGACCACTTTCCTGTTCTAACGGTCACCCCTGCCTCTTCCTCGTTCCGGGGGCCCCCCAACCCCGCCCCCTCCCTGTGCAGAACAGGGGCTCCCCCTCCCTTCCCCGCCAGGAGCTGGGGAGTCCTGGCGCGCCCACTCGATTGTTTCAACCTGCTCCCCCTCCTCCATCAGCACACAGAGAATTCAGCCCTCTCTCTACGACGCAGGGGGGTTTAAAGGAGCGGGAGAGGGAAAAACAGCTAAGCTAGCTCGATTAATTCGAAAGCCCTCCTCGGCCGCCCGCCCCCTGCGCTTGCCTACCCTCTTTTTCTCCAACCCAGCAGCTGAGCTCTGGGCGCAGCCTGCAGCGCGTGAGCACGCAGCCCGGCCCCCCGCACGAGCACACACACACACTCACACACGCGCGCGCGCACACCCGCCAGCCGCGCCGAGCGCCCCCATGCCCGCCCGCACACAAGGCATGCGAGCGCGCGCACACGCCCAGGCCCCGGGGGTTTGGTTTGCACACGTGGGGCCCCAGAAATATACACCGAAAGTCCTCTGTGAATTTTACCACCTCTGACGCCCCAGCGGGCCACAGGCCTCTTCAAGGGACACAGCGACACCTGTTTTAGGGGGCGAGTAGGGCACCGGGGAAGGAGTCTCTGATACGACAATTTTCGGATACTAGTGATTTACCAATCAACTCTCAGCGCTTTAGGAAATTTCCAAGGCAAGCACTAGTGTGCGGACTTCTTTCTAATCTTGATGCGCCTCTTGGGGTTATTTGTTGGGCTACACACACGTACCCACACGCACACACGTATATCACGTACGCACACGCACACCCGGACCCACACACACCTGCACTGTCTTTTGATGCTCGGCACAGACCCTGTGTGGGTGTTGCCTACCCTGCAACAAAATACTTCTGCAGCTGGGTTTGTGCTCGGTGCAAGGTGCTATTGACGACAGCTTGAGTCAAAATCGAAAAGTTAACAGGGCCATTTCCTTTCTAAACGACTTCAAGCTCTGGTTTTCTTCCCTTCTTCTGCACCAAACAGAAAAACAGAAGTCTAAATCGTAGGGTCTTTAATAAAATGCTAAAGAAGGCATTGGCCAACTTTAATCTTTAAGCCTGTGGAGAGAAAAAAATGAAAACGACCCCCAAAATTTTGCCAAACTACACTAGAGGACGTCAAGCTGTCAAACTGTGGAAATGCAAACGGATTAAGGAGAAGCATTGAATTTGCTTCTCCAGGCAGCGTGCCCTCCAGGGCCAAATTTGCCGTCCCCATACTCAGACATTTGGAGATGCATAGACAGAGAAAGGGGGAGAAAGGTGCAAAATAACGGGGGTAGGACAGGCTGTGGAGGGTAAGGAGCTGAGAGGGAGCCGCGGGGGTCCTATTGCAGCACTTGGCGACGTGAGGTGTCTGCAATGTGCGGCCTCTTACCCACGTCCCGCGGGAGCCGCAGACTCCCAGGCAGCCGCCCTGGCCCTGGAGGCGGAGCCACGTCGCCCCGCCCTGGTTATGTCACCCGCCTGGTGGGGGGGGCGGTTGGGGGCTCGCCTTCCGGCGTTCAGGGGCACAGTGGCGGCCCCGGGTGTTTCCTTTCCCCGAGCTCGGAGGCTCCGGGAAGAACCGAAAACGTGGGCGGACAGGGGGCGGGGCGGGGGCTGGTGGCGAGAGGGGGGCGTTTCTCGGACCCGCCCCGACGTCTTCCAATGGCAGGGCAGGAGGCTTTCCGAGGGGCGGAGCCTCAGGGGGTTGCCACGCGGCCCTGCCCACGGCTCCGCCCCGCCCCCTCGGGGTTCCGCGTGGGGCCGGCCCAGCTTTCGGGGACCTGGCCACCAGCTGAGGGTCCCCCATCTCGCTCAGACTCGTGCAGAGCCCAGGCTTGGGGATGGCTTAAGGTTTTTTGCCCTCAATGTCCTTGCCTTCCTCCTGCTTATCCACCTGGGATCTTCTCAACATCATTTTCTGGGATCCTCTCCAACCTCTCCCCTATAACTCTGAGCGTGGGGCGCTGGGGATGTGGAGTACGCAGGGCTGAGGGCCTCAAAGAAGCAGGTCAACCCTCGCGCGTGCGCCCTGCCGCCAGCGCCGCGCCCCGGGCCGGTCCAGGTCTTGCCCTTGGGATTTGGCTGCGCCGCACCGCCCTACCCCGGGAGGGAACCCCGCTGACTTTTCCTCTCTTCGGTTTCCTCCCCAGGCGTCCCAACCTCCCCTCAAGGGCGTGAGTCTTTTTTAAAGTGAAGAAGAGAGAGGCGAACAGAGTTAGTACTCTACACAAATGATTTTCTGGGTAGATAGATGCACATGATATTTTCTTTCTAAAAATTTCTTGTCTTTTAAATTACAGGTCGTTCTGCAGTAAGGCTCCATGCAGGGTTGATTCTTCGTAGTTCTTTAATTAAAGGATATTGCAGTTCATGGTTGTCAACGCATGCTGTCTGGGAACGGTAGCATCCATGGTTGGAGGTGGCTTTGGAGAACGTTCCCTCCTTTATCAATGTGAAAAGCTCATCTCCCATCATATTTGAGGTTGAAGGTGCAGTGGGAAGAGCAGTGAACAGGGGCAGGGAAACCCAGCTCACAGGCTGACCTCCACACTTTGGAAAATGAAGGAGAGTGGACTATGAAGTATTTTCCAAGGCTGTTTTCACCTTTGAAATTTTGTGAACTAAGGATTTTCTAGAATTCTGTGAATGGGATTAGGAGTGGAAATTCACAATCCAAAGAATAAAATCCGTGCTAGAGTGCTTGTTATAAGCCACCTTCTTGCAAAGAACGTATTTCCTTTTGATAAGCAGTTTTGTTTCAAGAAACAAATACAGTTCAGGAGAGGGAAAAAGTCACAGGTGCTGTTTGGGTCTGCATGTTGAATTGAGCCAAAGTAACCCCCCAAAGTAAGTCTGCATAATTAAGACAATAAATCTGCAAAACTCCTCATCCCTACAACGGCCAGAAAGAGACTCTGTCTAATTTTAAGCCTGGTGGGCACCAACTTCCTTTCTCAGTTCATGCCACTACAGCCCCAGTCTGGATGAGCAGTATGCTAGTTGATTCCCCAACTCCTTGTATGAATCCATCACAGGTTGGCTTTCCAGAAGCTGCCATCTCCACAAACAGCCCTTTGAAATTATTTGCAAGAGCAGTTGTCGAGGCCACTGGGAAACTCCATCTTTGTATTCTGGGTCAGAAAAAAATCTGCTGCTCTATTAGAACAGATTGGTCTAGCAATACATCTCTCTCATAAATTTAGTCAGCCATTTAAATATCTTCAGCTAAAACTTTAATCAAAATGTGAATTTATATGTACATAACTCTTTTCATTAAAATGATAAAAACTATACCGTATTTAAACAATCAGATAGATGATGAGAGGAAGGAGATTTTTGTGGAGGTATATACATTGGTAGAGGTCCCAATAAAAATCTACTTCAGGAGGCCTGGGTCTACCCTTGCATCTGTGACTTGGTAAGGTGATTTTTTTCACTCTCTGGTCTTGAGACTCTTTACAAAATTAAGATGAAAATTACTCACACTTCTACATTTCAAATATAGCATTTGCTCCTGGAATTCAAATTTCTGCATTAAAATCAAGTTCCATTTTTTAATTTTTTTTTTTTTTTTTGAGACAAAGTCTTGCTCTGTTACTCAGGCTGGAGTGCAATGGCGTGACCGCAGCTCACTGCAACCTCTGCCTCCGGGGTTCAGTTAGTTGAAACTTCAAGGCTTTGCTGGCTGGGCGCGGTGGCTCATGCCTGTAATCCCAGCACTTTGGGAGCCCGAGGCAGGTGGATGACCTGAAGTAAGGAGTTCAAGACCAGCCTGCCAACATGGCAAAACCCCATTTCTACAAAAAATACAAAAATTAGCCAGGCGTGGTTGTGGGCGCCTATAATCCCAGCTACTTGGGAGGCTGAGAGAGGAGAATCACTCGAACCCCGGAGGCAGAGGTTGCAGTGAGCTGAGGTCATGCCATTGCACTCCAGCCTGAGTAACATAGCAAGACTTTGTCTCAAAAAAAAAAAAAAAAAAAAAAAAAAAAAAAAAAAAAAAAAAAAAAAAAAAA
>NW_016807906.1:1085401-1090420 GCF_001698545.2 Rhinopithecus bieti
AAACCCCATTTCTACAAAAAATACAAAAATTAGCTAGGCGTGGTTGTGGGCGCCTATAATCCCAGCTACTTGGGAGGCTGAGAGAGGAGAATCACTTGAACCCCGGAGGCAGAGGTTGCAGTGAGCTGAGGTCATGCCATTGCACTCCAGCCTGAGTAACATAGCAAGACTTTGTCTCAAAAAAAAAAAAAAAAAAAAAAAAAAAAAAAAAAAAAAAAAAAATTAAAACTGGAACTTGATTTTAATGCAGAAATTTGAATTCCAGAAGCAAATGCTATATTTGAAATGTACAAGTGTGATTAACTTTCATCTTAAAAATAAACACTTTATTTAAAACAAATCGAAGTTTTTATTATGAAATATACGCACAGAACAATGCACAAAACAAGCATGCACAATTCATTGATTATGACAAAGGGAATGCCTATGTGGTCCCCACTCACACTGAAACAACTGGAAGAGGCATAACAACTAAATGCAACCTATATTCCTGGATACGATTCTAGACAAGAAAAGACAGAGATATTGTTGGAACAGCCAGCAAAATTTAAATGAAATCTGTGAAGTAGGCATTAGTTTTGCACCAATGTTGATTTCCTGATTAGAGAATTGTGTGCTGATTATAAAAGACAGTGTCCTTGTTTGGGGCAACATATACTAAAGTTTTTAGAGTGACAAGACATCATACCTGTAGCTTGCTCTTAAAAGGTTCAGAAAAAGGAATACTGCTAATGGGGATAAATACAAAGCAATGGAATACATGTAGCAAAATGCTACTAACTGGTGACTAACTAGGTAAAAGGGTATGCAAGTTCTTTGTATTGTTCCAGCATTTTTTCTTTAGGTTGAAAGTCATTTCGAAATAAATTATTTGAAAAAAAATCAACTCCAGGTGGGTTAAGGACCTAAATATTCAAAAGCTTTGAAATACAAAGTGAAGCACTCAGGTGAATAGTTTTAAATCTTTTAAAAAGCATGTATTGAAAAAGATTGATAAATTTGATCAGAATTAATGAAAAACTTTTGTCTGTAAAGTAATATGTTAAAGTAAATGAAAGAGCAAATGACAAACTCATAGCAATTGATCTCAAGAGCTAAAGAACTTCCCAAACCAATTTTGTTTTAAAGAACACACACACACACACACACACACACACACACATCCTAAAATAAGTTTCACAGAAGAAAAATCATATATGATTTATTCCAGAAATATGGTCCAAACTGGTTTAATATTCCAAAAGTACAGTGTGTCCCAGTCTTTCATGTCCTGGATGCTTTCAGGGATTGCAGGGCTTACATTCTACGATAACCTTACTGTGGTTCATTTGATTTTTCCTCATGACCATCCTCAGACCCTGAAAATCAGGATGGGATTCCCTCAGAGACGAAGCTGTGTTCTTTCCAACGCATCTCATTGGGGGGAATTATGTCACGTTGACCCGTCTCGCCACAGGTGATGTTAACTTGGTTTGGTGTCTGCCAGGTTTCTCCCCCTTAAATTCACAGTTTCCCCCTTTTGTAACCGTATGTGGAAATAATTTGTATTTGGAAGTGTTCTGGGATTATGCAGATATTCTAGCCCTCATCAACATCCCCACCCTACAGTCCTGGCATCTATTCACCACTCCAGTGTGAATCAACCACATCTATAGTGGTTTCCAAATGGTGATTCTTCACTTCTTTTAAATGTATTATTTGGCATTTGACTGTAAGGACGAGCTTTCCTTGTTCATTTATTTATTTATTTGTTTGTATCAGTAGAAACTCATAGATTTCTATTTTATTTAATGTGCTGTGGTCCATTCTTATTATTTCGCTGCTCATATTTTTCCCTATTTAGCCAGTAGGAGCCCTGCCAGCTGATTTCTGTGTTCTTTCGGTGTATCCTGATTGTTCATTGAGAATTCTTACTTTTGATGCAAAAGATATTCTAGGTTCATTTTATCCTGACCTAGCCCTGGGTCATTTCTCCAAAAGTTTCAAAAACAAAGTTTAGACCCTGGTAGTGCTCATCGCTACCAGTGTGTCATCGCTCTAGGCCCTCTCAGAAGATAGAAGTAGGAATACAAACATGTATACGTTCCTACCCCCTCCACCCCCTCTCAGAAGATAGAGATGCACGTGTTCCTACCCACTCCTCACACTTCTTTATTTCAATACCTGGAAAAGATATTACAAAACTGAGTTTATGTGGGTACTTTGTCTATTGGTCAAAGCCACCACCCAATGACCACACGTTATAACACCCCCTGTCACCTCAAGGATTCTCAAAGTTTTCTCATTAGTTTCTTCAGGGTTGACCTTGGGGTTGGGAGCAGCAGCTCACCTGTCCAGGAGTGTAATATTCTGGTTATCATTTTGATATTAATTTATAGCTAAATTGAAGTATAGTTAGAAACTATATGTTGCATGGTTTCAACTATTTTTTGGGAAAAATTTTTGGTGTATTTTAAAAGAATATGTTTTCTATAATTTTTGGTTTTAGCATTTTTTGAATATTATTAGGTCAAGTTTACTGATTATGTTTTCAAATATTCCATATCTGTACTGACTTTCTATGTATTCACTTTTTCAGTTACTGAGAGCTTTGTTGAAAATATAATGATTTTGGATTTGCCTGTTTTTTCTTTCAGTTTGGTTAACTTTTGTTTTATATTAGATGCCTGCAAATTTAGAATTTTATAACTTCCTCTTGAATCTAACCTTCTATTATCATTAAGTTTCTATCCTTATGAATGCTTTTTACCCTAAGGTCTACTTTTGTTTCTAATATCAATATAACTATCCAAGTTTTTTAGGGGGCAGAGTGTTTGTGTGATATATCTTTCTCCATCTTTTTACTTATAAACCATCTGTATTCTTTTATTTTAGATAATTCTTGCAAATAGCACATCCTTCAAAAAAATTCAGTCAGGGTCAGATGCAGTGGCCCATGACTGTAATCCCAGCATTTTAGGAGGTCGGGCAGGTGGATCACTTGAGATCAAGCGTTCGAGACCAGCCTGGGCCAACATAGCAAAACACCATCTCTATTAAAAATACAAAAATTAACTGGATGCGGTGGCACATGCCTGTAATCTTGGCTACTCGAGAGGCTGAGACATGAGAATCTCTTGAAGCTGGGAGGTGGAGGTTACAGTGAGCCAAGATTACACTACTGCACTCTAGCCTAGGTGACAAAGTGAGACTCTGTCTTAAAAACAAACAAACCAAAACAGTCAGACAATCTTTGCCTTTGAATCGTAGCACTTAGTGCATTTATGTCTAACTACCAATATATCTGGGTTTAAATCTACCACCTCGTCATATACTTTTTATTCGTCTCATCTGTTCTATGTTTCTTTTTATCTTTTCCATTGCTTGTTTTCGGACGGATTATCTTTTATTATTCCATCTCCTCCCTCTATAATCCTGGCAGTTACGTACCCTTTTACTAGGTTTGAGGAACCCTATAAATTACAGCATATGTTTTAAATTTATCAGAGTCTAGTATGTATTATCCTGTTGTTGGAAAATGTAATAATTTTTTAAGCTATAACTTCATTTGCTATCTATTCAGGTTTACATACTATCATTTTTGTGCATTTTACTTCTTTGTACATTTAAGACCTAATGGGGCATTGTTATTATTGTTTTATACACTTAGTATTTATTCATATTTATCTACATATTTATTGACATATTTACCATTTTTTTTGTTCATTCCTTCTTGCATCTCACAGCTTCCATGTGGGTCCCTTTTTATCTGGTGAAGGCTTTCAAGTAACAGGTTGTTTGTATAAACGTGGCTTTGTTTTACTGTTATCCTTGAATTATATTTTCCTCAAATATCCTTCATGGTACTTGATTCTAGGTCATCAGTTTCTTTCAGCACTTAAAAAATATCTCATTATCTGTTGGTTTCTGTTTTTTTTTTTTTTCTGTCGAGAAGTCAGTTATCATTTCTAATTGTTATTCTTTTGAAGACAATTAATCTTTATTCTTTTGCTACATTTATGTTTTTTCATTTTTGATTTTCAGCTATTTTATCATTATGTACTTGATGTGGAACATTTTTTAATAAGTTTTTTTCTTTTCTTTTCTTTTCTTTTTTTTTTTTTTTAAGAAATGAGGTCTTACTCTGTCACCCAGGCTGTAGCACAGTGGATCATAGCTCACTGCATCCTTGAACTCCTCAGCTCAAGCAATTCTCCTACCTCAGTTTACCAGGTAGCTGGGATTACGGGTGGAGCCACTGCACCTGGCTGGAGTGAATTTTTAAAAATAATTAGTCTGTTTGGGGTCTTAAGACATTTTGAATCACTGGTTTAATACCATTATCTCTTCAATTATTTCTTCTTTTCCAATGACACACAACTAGACATTCTCATTGTATTTTTTCAGTTCTAATTTTTTTTTTTTTTCCCCCGCTTTTTTTTTTTTTTTTTTTTTCCCAGAGAGCAAGTTTATTTGGTGAATGCTGACGGCAAACATCATCCAAGAGAGACAAGATGGGAAAGGTGCTGAGACAAGAGAGCCTAGGGAAACTTCAGGCTAGATACAAAATTCACACAGGGAAAGGCACGGAGTCGGGAGACTGGGAGGGTCCTCAGCCATTCAGCACCATGCGGACGAGCTCTTCATAGTTGATACAACCATTGCTGTCCTCATGCCCTGCCACCAGCATCTCTACTTCTTCCTCTGTCATCTTCTCACCCAGTGTGACAAGAACATGCCGGATTTCAGCACCCATGACGGTGCCATTTCCTTCCTTGTCAAACACCCGAAGTCCTTCGACATAATCCTCATAGGTGCCCTGGTCCTTGTTCTTGGCCACTGTCTGCAGCATGGGCAGAAAGTGCTCAAAGTCCAGCACCTTCACATTCATCTCATCACTCTTGGGGTTCCCCAGGACCTTGAGCACCTCGGCGTTGGTAGGGTTCTGGCCCAGGGCCCTCATCACGTCCCCACACTGGCTGTACAGGATCTTGCCATCACCTGTTCGGTCAAACAGCTGGAAGGCCTCCTTGAACTCTG
>NW_016807906.1:1094029-1137429 GCF_001698545.2 Rhinopithecus bieti
AAACAAACAAACAAACAAACAAACAAAAAAAAAACAAGGAAATATGTTAAATATATATGGGTATATGCACATTTCCATCAGTATCTCGTTGTATAACCATCTACATCTGTATTAGGTTAAACAAGAGTTCATACTGATGTCTCCAACTCTAACCCATCACACACGGATCATTCTAGTCCCCTCCCTTTGCCTCATTGCTATGTAACCTCCCACTCCAATAGTGGGAAACCTGGCTCCCGCTATCTGCCGGCCATTCACTTAATTGTTCAGTTCCAGTGCACATGTATAGTGATTGCAGAATCATTAACCTGTTCCACTGTTGGAAACAACTTTTTGGCTGAGTAAAGTGCTTCCGTGCAGTTCCTCTTACCTTTAGTCTTACAGACTCCACTCAGTTCAAAGTCACTTTGGTCAGCACCTTTTCCCCTCACCCCCTTCAGTGAGGTTATTTCGTACACTTGTAAGGTAATTAGACTCTTTTGTCATATTCTGTATTCTGTCTTGGGATTCTTTGACCTCCTAAATGATTTTTAAAAATTTGCATACATTAAGGTTCATTCTTGGTGCTATAAAGTTCTATGTGTTTTGACAGATGCAAATTGGAATTGACTGACTTTGTACAGCTTCAGAATCCTTGAGAAAGGAAAACAACCTCAGCCTAGCCGACCCTGCTCTCTAGGCACACTTGGAAAGTCTGGAAGCCCCCATGAAGCATTTAAAGCAGTTCTGCCCCCATGGAAATAGAATAAGAACCACATATGTAATTTTACATTTTCTAGTAGGCATAAAGTGAAAAGTAAAAAAGATACAGGTGAGATTAATTCCAATAATGTGTTTGATTTAACCCAATATATCAAAACTATTATTTCAATATGTAACACATATAAAGACTTATTAGTAAGTGCTATTATATTTTTGGTACAAGTTTTCAAGACCAGCATGTATTTTACAATTCTGGCATATGGCAGTCTAGAATAACCACATTTCAAGACTTCATTAGATGCATGGTGGCTAGTGGCTACCATACTGGATAGTTTAAGAATTAAAGAGACCCTTATGTTCAGCAGTTTTCTTTCAGATTGTGCTAAAAATGAGGCCCAGGCTTTAATTTTAAGGAACCACAGCTAGCAGAATGAATGTATAGACTTGATCAATCTCTTATGTCCAAGTTAAGACTTTGTTAGGGAAAGAGTAGTATCCTAACATCTGAGATAAAGACATCTGGGTGGATAAGCCCAATGATATTTACCATGAGATTACCCTCAACTCCCCAGGCCAGCAGAAGGATGCCCATGCCAAATGAACACTGTGTTCCTTAAGAAACGTTGAAACCCTGCAAAACTCTCACCCAATGCAAGAGTACTACACGATGATGCTTATTCTCAATCTTTAGATGATTGTGGCTCCCTCAGCTCAGCAATTCCCATCATCTCACTGCAGGTCGCTGAGCCCCTACCTTGCAGGCAGCCCTCTCATTTGTAGAGATGAGAGCCTTTCCTAGTTATTTTACCTGCTGAATGACCTAATTATCAGTTTTCAGGAAATTTATTAAATTTGGAAAGTCTTCTTTCTTTGCTTCAATGGAAGATGGTTTGATTTTATCATTTTATTTTACACCTAGAACATTTAAAAGTGGCATTTACAAAGTGGCTATTTGTCATTAGGGACTGAAAGCTTCACCTGCCCATCAAGACCCTGTGGCTACAAAAAGGAAAGAGCAACCACTTCTCCTGACAGAGCATGTTTGATGTCATCTTTCCTGCTCTTAAGGTTTTCTGTGAAGTTTTAAAAAATAGGTTCAACTGATTCATCCTTTTGAATTATATCCTTTTATATGTGTGTGTGTGTATATGTGTGTGTGTGTGTGTGTATATATATATATATATATTTCCCAACTATAATTCTGAAAACTGTCATTATATCTTTTAGACCCTATGTTGCCAAGACACTGAGATAACCCTTATTCTGAGGTTAGCCTGTCTACAAACGCAAGCAATTATTTTGTGAAGCTGGAAAGAAAGCTTGGCTTGCATTGAGGCAGCCACCACAAGGGCATTCTGGCTCCAGCCCTGTCCCTGGTGTGAGGCTGGGCTCGAGTACAATCTTTACACAAACTTTTTGGATAAATTTCCTTTCTTTCCAGAGGCTCCTGGTAATAAACTTTTGGAAGTTACTCTGTCTAGCCCTGAAAATAACAGGAAATTCAACCACACTGATCACAATCAATGAATTCCTGATCATTATGAATCATTCATTAACACAAAATGGAAATGGTCACACTGTGGGTCACAGCTTGGAGTCAGACAGCCCAGTGTGGGATTGAGTTTTGGCTTCCTCCCTAAATGTATTGGCTCTGAAACATGGGCCAATTATATACCATCTCTAGGCATTAGGTTCCTTACCTCTAAAGAGGGCATAAAGATATTACCGAATGGGGGTTGTTGAGAAAGTGTGATGTTGTATTGAAAGAGCTCATGGTAGATGGCCTGTATTGTACGTGGAACTGAGAAGACAGTAAACCTTCTCTGTATCCTTAGGCATCTCTCTCTGTCTTTCACTAGAGACAGGTGGTTACGGTATGCTAATCTCAAGATGTATTTGGAGTGGGAAGAGGGAGACCCACTTAGACCTCAGGCTTAAGCCACCCCTCTCCCTAATCCAGGTTTTATTAGCAATTTACTACGAGGTGCTGAGTATTTGTCTGGATTGATAAAGCTCTTCTTTGTCTCCTATTCAGTGTATTGTGCATGTGTGTCCTCTGCTGTTCAAAACCTTGAACAAAGGGAGAGGTGACCAGGACCCCACATCCCTGATACACACAGTCACTATTCAATGTCACATCATCACACACTGTTCAAAGCATTTCATGTGTATGTGTGTGTGTGAAACATGTAATCCTGGGTGAACCCGGACTTCAAAGTTTTTTGAGGGAGTACTAAATAAGAAACTTGAATGAGATTGAAGCAGTCAAATCAGGACTGGGCGGTTGATGAGGCACTATTTCAAAATGAATAACTCAGGCTTTGAGAACTAGATTGCTATGAGACTACAGTGTGATTATCTTGCTGGTGTTAGAGGGCATTATGGATTAAATTGTGCCTCCTCAAAAAGATATGCTGAAGTCCTAACCCCCAGTACCTCAGAACGTGACCTTATTAGAAAATTGAGTCTTTACAGGCGACGTCACGTTAAAATGAGGTTATTAGATGGGTCCTGATCCAATATGACTGGTGCTTCTAAGAAGGGGAAGTTTGAACACAGAGACAGACATGCACAGCGGGAAGATGGATTGAAGACAGCCGTGTGAACAATGGAGTTTGGATTGGAGTGATGTATTTTACACCAAGAAATGCCAAAGACTTCTGACGAGCCTCCAGAATCTAGCACAGGGGCTGGGAATAGATTCTTCCTCCCAACCCTCATAAGGAACCAACCCTGCCAACACATTGACCTTGAACTTCTAGCCTCCAGCATTGTGAGATAATACATTTCTGTTTTTAAAGTCACCCAGTTTGTGGCACTTTATTATAGCAGCTGGAGCACACACACAGAGATGACACCACGGAGGGCTGGGGTGGGGCTTCCTTAAAAGGAGTGAAATCTTTAGGAGGCGTTTGTCTTGGAGCAGAAAGTGAGGTGGGCCTTAGGCTGAGCTAAAGGAAGGGCTTTCTGCCTTCTCTATGGCCAGAGGTCCACTGGGCTGAGACTTTGAAGCCGGGGGAAGCCTGAACTACCCCCACTGCTGATAGAGTCCAGTAAGCTTCTCTGACCATGGGAAGGCAGGCTGTGCCCAGGTAGGGCTTTGAACAGCTATGGACGGGGCCAGCAGTTGTATGTTGTTTGCTGTGTTGTGTTTCCTTTCTATTCTTCATGAACCTTCGGGAAAGGCTCACTACCAGTTTACAGCCCAGCATCAGCTATATTGAGAAGAATGAGGTTCCACATTTGGGGTAAGTAGACGAGAGGTCAACAGAAGGAAACAGAAGAGGCATAAGGACAGGGCTGTGCTGGGGCCACCCCAGGCATAGCCAGCCCCAGGTGACTTTTGAACAGAGGAGTTCGAGGGGCACATTCCTGGTCCATTGGAGGTGGACCTTCGGAAAATGCTAAGGAGTATCTGGGGAACTTGAGAGTAGTGAAGTGGGTAATTTGCAGCAATTTCCTTCTTCTCTTTTCTTTTCTTCTTTCTTTGTTTCTTTTCTTTCTTTCTTTCTTTCTTTCTCTCTTTTTTCCTTTCTTTTCTCCTTCCTTCCTCCCTCCCTCCCTTCTTCCTTCCTTCCTTCCTCTCTTTCTTTCTTTCTTTCTTTCTTTCTTTCTTTCTTTCTTTCTTTCTTTCTTTCTTTCTTTCTTTCTTTCTTTTTTTCTCCTTCCTTCCTTCCTTCCTTCCTTCCTTCCTTCCTTCTTTCCCTCCCTCCCTCCCTCCCTCCCTTCCTTCTTGACAGGGTCTCACTGTGTCACTCAGGCTGGAATGCAGTGGCACAATCACAGCTCGCAAGTGACTCTCCTGCCTCAGCCTCCAGAGTAGCTGGGATTATGGGTGGGTGCCAGCATGCTTGGCTACTTAATTTTTTTAAATTTAAATTAAATTAAATTAAATTAAATTTTATTTTATTTTAGAGATGGTGTCTTATTATGTTGTCCAGGCTGGTCTTGAATTTCTGGGCTCGAGTGATTCTCTCATTGTGGTTTCTCAAAGTTCTGGGATTACAAGCAGGAGCCACAAAGCCCAGCCCAATCTTGTTACTTTTTAAAAACACTTTATTTTTTTGAGACAGGGTCTTACTCTGTCACCCAGGGTTGAGTATAGTGGTATGATCTTGACTCATTGCAACCTCTGCCTCTGGGGCTCAAGTGATCCTCCTGCCTCAGCTTCCTGAGTAGCTGGGACCACAGGCATGCACCACCACACCCTGCTAATTTTTGTATTTTTTGTAGAGACGGGGTTTCGCCATGTTGTCCAGACTGGTCTCGAACTACTGGCCTCAAGCGATCCTCCTGCCTCATCTTCCCAAAGTGCTGGGGTTACAGACATGAGCAACTGTGCCTGGCCACAGTCTTACTACTTTTAAAGTGTATATGACTTGAGAGTTTTCCTACTCCATGAAACGAGGGGATGAGGTTTCTCAGATGATGTCACAGGACTCTTCGAGGCATAAAATTCTATTATTCTAATAAAGCAGAAATGCCATTGAGCAGCGAATAGTTGTCACAGAGTCATGTGCTTTCTTCTGCAGGTGAGGGGAAGCCACCTCCGGACCCTCAGACTTAGCAGCTGGAGCCAACACAGGGCTGCTGTTCAGCAGCAAGAGTGACTGACAGCTGTAAGAAGTGACAGCTGGTGGCATATGGAGAAGGCATAATTTTCTCATCTGAAAAACCAGTGGGGGCTGGTGGTGGTGGGTAGCTAACTGATTTCCGGGGTCCCTCTAGTCCTACAGTTCCATGATTCTGGGAGTGCAGAAGGACTAGCAAGTATCAGGCCAGCAATCTGGGACTATTTAGCTTTGCCCACACATCTCAGAAACCAAAAGGTGTGTGAAGTATTAAACCACAATTCATGGAATGAAAACAGCTGTTACTGAAGCCCTGCAGGACTGGCACTGTCCAGGCATACAGAGGTGAAAAAATGAGCATGGTTTTTGACCTTGTGCCTCTTATGGTCTGGTAGGAGAGAAGTATTTGACACAGATAAACAAACCAATGAGTAATACAAACTGTGACAGGTGCTCATGCCTTCTCAAAGTATGGGAAAGAAGTACTAACAGGAGGAACCTACTTTAGATTGGGTGGTTGTATCAGTTTCATAAGACTTGCCATGACAAAGTACCACTAACTGAATGGCGTAAACAACAGAGATTTATTCTCTCACTGTTCTGGAGGCTGGAAGTCTAAAATCAGGGTGTCAGCAGGGTCCTTTCCTTCTGAGGGTTGTGAGGAGCAATCTGTCCCAGATCTCTTTCTGGCTTCTGGTGGCTCTTGGCAGTCTTTGATGTTCCTTGGCCTGCAGCGGTATCACCTTCACCTTTGCCTTCATGTTCACATGGCGTTCCTCCTGTGTGTGTGCCTGTGTGTCCAAATTTCCACTTTTTATGTCACGTTGGAATAGGTCCCACCTTAATGACCTCATCTTAACTTAATCATCTGTAAAGACCCTGTTTCCAAATAAAATCACATTCACAGGTCCCAGGGTTAGGACTTCGACATATCCTTTTGAGGGACACAATTTACTCCAAATCTCAAATACTCAAACATCCATCCACTGCCACACAAGCTCACAAAAGGAATATGCAGAGACGTCACCAAGGAAAACCACTCTGTTTATCATAATTAGGCAGATGAGCAAACCCAATCCCCCCAGAGGAACCAGGTAGATACAGAGGTGACCTATGGGGATCATAGATGTTTTCTCCAAAGAGAGATAGTATTTACATTGAAACCTGAAGGAAAAAAGGAATAAATGAGCAAAGTGCCAAGAGGAGGACATTCCAGGAAAAGATAAAACCTGTAGCAGGGCATTGTGTTGGGAGGGAGCTTGCACATGTGAGAGTCTGAAAGAGCCCAGCCAGTGAAGAGGATAGCAAAGGGGAGACAGGGACAAGACCAGGTGGCACAGAAGCAGGGCCTTGCACCTCACCTTAGGGGTTTCAAATTTATTCTAGGAGTGCTGGGAAGCCATGGAAGGGTTTCAAAGGAGGCCACTGTCATGTGAGGGTAGAGACAGGTCTGCAGCAATGAATAGCTCTGGGGATCATGGACTGAGTGGGTCACAGGGCGTCCATTCAGGAAGCTGTAGAGGTGGTAGGTGCATATTCCTTTTGTGAACTTGTGGGGTAGTGGATGGGTCTTTGAGCATTTGAGATTTGGAATAAATGTCATTCTGTCATCTAAGGATGGTGGTAGCTGTGGAAACAGAAAGAAGTAGATGGATTCCTGAGATATTAGGAGGCTGGACCCATAGGACTGATTGGGATTGATAAAGATATTTCTAATATAAATTTTGGTCCAGGTGCACCAAATGTAAGTTTTGGGACTTGCACGTGGTGTCACTCAATTGATCAGTTTCACTCACAAGAATTCAGTGATGTTTACATAAGAGCCTGAGTCCAATGCCTTTCACTAGATGTTGACAAAAGACGGCCCCCAGTTCACCTTTGAGCTGAGACAGCTTTTGTTTATTCCGCATAGTATTTAAATAGCAAGAACTTGTCACATAAAGATCTATACTCCTAGCTGCTCTCGTAAAGTCAGGGAAACTGGCAGCAAGGGGACCTGCAACCTTGTTTGGCCCCAGTGAGCTGGAGGTGAGCAGCAGCTTCCCCCTTTAGACAGACAATGTGCTCTCCAGTACCTCACAGGTTCAACTCTCCCTCTTTCTCTACACACATGCATTTTCCTTATTTATCTTATTGTATCTACCTGATTCCTCTGGGGGGTTGGGTTTGCTTTTCTGCCTAATTATAATAAGCAGAGTGGTCTTCCTTGGTGACTCCTCTGCACATTCTTTTTGTGAGCTTGTGTGGCAGAGGATGGATGTTTCAGTATTTGAGATTTGAAGTAAATGTCTCTCTCTCCAGAGACTTTATAAACTCAAATGAGAAGGGGTATGATAAATCCCAAAGGTGGACTGTGTGATTTCCATGAAAGGGTTCAAGTTTTGAATGCAGCGGGTCTCTTACTTCCTTTTAGTCCTCCCCGGAACTACCTGTAGCAAGTGTTGGAAGCCTCTCCAATGACCGAGGAGAGTAGTATATACACATTATATTCTGTTTAAGAAAGGAGAAAAATGTATAATATATTTTTTGGGGATCCTCACAAATATGATGCAATTCTAAAAAATAAAGCTTGTATTCAACTCTAGTGTTTAGGGAATTTTAATCTTTGTAGGAAACTACGCATTTCCTAGTATTATTGGAAAAAATGGGAAATACTAGGAAAGCAGCTATTTCCCTGTATTGTTGGAAAGATGAGGCATTTCAGTAGTTATAAGTGCATAAATAAATTGATTTGGATATATTCCCCATAAACTGATCTCTAAATTATGAAACCACGAGGAACTATAAATTGCAGAAAACTTTAGCTATGGGAACAAATGTCTTAGCAAAAGCTATTCAGACTCTAATGTTTATTTCTTTAGATATGTAACTTAGCTAAAGTGAAATCTTACATAGTCTTTTAGAAGCATACTAGCTGGCGTGTGTAAGTGAGGCTTTATTCACAGGCAAGCAGCTAAAAGGAAATTCTTGTTTCTGCTCGTGGAGAAGTAACTGCCATTACTAGGATGATCACAGGAAGGAAACGGCTATTTCCACTTACATGCTCTCTAAACAATTAAATATTAATTAGCAGCAAAGTAAAAGGACAGATCACTGTTTGGACTCCCGGATCTTTATTGAGCTTTAACTCCCTGTACCCCATTTGTCCTAATTGTTTGATGTTAAACCACAAAACAGGATAAAATGTACCAAAAGCCTGTGACTGATATAGTTATAATCTACCCTGAACTGAGCCTAACCTTGAGGTGCCATTTGTAATCCTCTTCAGTGGTGGTAACAATGGGGTTTTGATGGAAAAGTAGTAGTTTTATTAATGTCTATATTTCATTTTCCTTTAAAGTGGAACTCCTCAATAATATTGGTGTTGGAAAGTAGGATCTGTCTTATTGAGTGCCTTAGGAAACTCAAGGAATAAAATGGAGAGAAGGTGAGGGTGATATGATTTGACCAGTAGTTTACTCAAGTTTCTGCTATTCTACGAAATACAATGAATTTTTGCCAATGCCCTTTCAGCCTGACCACACGCAAACATCATTCCTTTCTTCCCTTCTTCCTTTAATATAATGCCAAAGTTATATCATATTAAATAAATATATGCAGAGGTAAATAGACAAATATCAGCTATCAGCAAAACTGGTTGCTTCCCAGAAATACGTCTTAAGCAATAGGTCATAAATAATGTTATAACAAAGCCGATCAATCAGCAGAGGTTCTATCTCAGATTCGGCAGAACCAGAGAACATTCTTGTCCTCACTGGGAAGAAGCCAGGATTGACCTGATACCTAAATCAAAAGACTCATTTTGGGTCACCATAAGTTAATTCCCTTCCCCGCCTGCAGCATTCCTATCTGAAGTCTAGGCATTTACTATAGCACACTTTACTGGTCTTTCCCAACTTTCAACACTCCATCTATACTCCGGAGGGTCCAAAGATGTGATTTTGCAGCAAAGTTCTCCCGACCCCAGCCAGAAATTTGCTGCCTCAGATGAGCTGCTAAGGGTGGATTTCCTGTTTTCTACACTTCCACATCACAGTAAATGTAACCGAACAAAGGGTATTGTGGATTTTCTCTTGGGCCCTCCCCACTGATTACAGAACTGTGTTGGAAATTCTTTACTCAAGCCAGCTAAGTTTGGAGCAGCACATTGAGGGTGGAGCGAGGAAAGTGATGGTGAGCCTAATGAGCATTTTTCTTTTTCACAGCTGAAGATAAATAGTGTTTACCTCCGCTTGGCAGCGTAGGTGTATAAATGTGTTGGACGGTTAAGTGACGATTTGGGATGTTGGCAAAGCCTGGTAAATGAGACTCTAGTTCACTCTCCCCTCCATTAATCAAAAATAGAAATGCTTTCTTGCTTGCCTGAAAGTATTGACATTATACTATTGCCCCACTACTGAGCATTTGCTCAAAGGCCATTACAAAATAATTGGAAAATGGATGCGTATTTTGGTTGGTTTAGGGGAACAAAATTGCTCAAGCAACATGTATTTATTGTGCTTTTTTTGAAAATCTCCCACACTACCCAACATTGTGAGAGCTATAAAAGAATGATATTCTTTCCTTTCGATGCTATAAAATATTGATGTTTTCCTTTATTTTACTTTTTGTTGACACTCCAGAAAAAAATAACAGGTAACATGAGATAGGTTATACTGTAGTTTTTAACAGGTGACATAGGTTGTTTAATTTAGAAAAGAGAAAGCATACTGTAGGCCCATAGAAGTGGAAAGATTTTTCTTCTCCAGAATTTTTCTCCTCTCTCTTGCCACCCACTGAGTGACACGCTCATTCTCTGAGCCTCAGAGATATCCTGGGCACATCCATTCCTTTACTTGTCACATTTTATTATAATTACAAGTCGCGTGACTGGACATCCTGGTTTGCCCAGCACAGTCCCAGTTTATGCCTGTTATCCCAGAATAATCATTAATAGTTCTCCCTTTTACTCTCAACAGTAACTCAGTTTAGATGTTAAATATAATTATAACATAAACATAAACTGAAGATCATATAGCCCAGGCTTCTTATGTAGTTGCATTCAAAAGAGCACAGTCTAGTAACCATAAGTAATTAGAAATGTTTCTTGAGGCTCAAGAACATGAAAAGGGATCTAATGTCTAACCTACAACAACACTCTTCAGAAATTTATTTCTCTCTTCCCCAAGTACCCCTGATAGCTGTGGCTGCTCTAAAGTTTTTCAAACATAACACCCCTAACTTTACTGATACCCAAACCACATCTTTTATTTTGTCCCTTTTGCCTCTCTTAACGCTTTTTTTTTTTAATCTTGTGTCTTCTGTTGTCTCTTACCTTTCCTCTATACATTCTTTTAATTCTGCATTACGAAGTTCCTGAAGCCAGCCTGGCAAAGACTCTCTTTGGAAGGTGGGGAAGGAGAAGTATCCAAACTGGCAGACAAAGTTGTTCTGAGTGGTCTGGAAGTGGGAGGAGGGAGGCTGGGTACTCTCATCAATGAGTAAATCTTTGCCACAAGTTATCTGAGAAGGGAGCTATAAGTCCTACATCTCAGTGTACAGCACAGTGCTTGGCATAAAGAGGAACCTGAAAATGTGAGTAAATGGAGGCAAATTAGGGAGGCCCTCGACCTGGCTTAGAAGAGGAAGATTTGAGTAGCTGTAGAGGCAGTTGGAGGGCACTCCAGGGACAGAAGGATCAGGGTGTCTGGGTTTATTTTTCTGTGGTGTGATGTACATGAGGATGGGGGACAGTGAAGAGACTTGGCATAGAGCATTGGAACCCCTCAATGGGGAAAATGGAGAATCTATTTTCACTTAATAGTGGTTTAATAGTGGGAGCCATCTATTGGTTTCCAAAAATGGAGACACTCAAGAAGGGCTTGAAAAACTTGAAAAAAGACTGTATGGCCGAGAGCTAGGGTAGATTCATGAAGCAGGTGGTGACTTGATGGCAGTTCTTTATTAGATAGATTAATTCACCAGTTTTGTTTGATGTAGTTTGTATGCTTGGTACATTGGATTGCATTGTGACGGATAAAGAGCATATAGCACATAGAAGAAACTCAATAAATGGTGACTAACATCACCACGACCAATACCACAACCACCACCACCACCACCACTATCATCACCACCATCACCAACATCATCATTATCATCACCACCATCACTACCATCCTGATCATGGCTACCACCATCACCATTATCACCATCATCATCACTGCCATCATCACCATCACCATCATCACCACCATCATCATCACCAACATCGCCACCATCATCATCTTCATAACCATCATCATCACCATCATCTTCTCCAACATCACCATCATCATCATCATCATCATCATTATCATCACCATCACCATCACCTCCATCATCATCTTCTTCGCTGCCATCATTGTTTTCATTATTGAGAAGATTCTGAGACAGTGAGATAAGGTGGAGGATTGTTTAAGGGAGATATTGTGGAAGGCAATAGAGAAGCTTCTCTGGGAAGAAAGGAGATTCCAAATATTAGAAGGGCTGTGTGGTAGAATAGGGAGGAGAGACCTTCTATAGCACTTCCTTTGGAAAGTTAGGATGAGAGGGGGAATCAGAGAAGCTGATGTCAGTTCGATATTCATGAGCTGTCTCATATTCAGAATGTCTGACTATGAGATAGCTTATCTCCTGAGGAAATGAAATCCCTGATGCTGGAGAGTCAAGCAGAATCGAGGTGATTGCCTGCCAGGGATGTTACAGATGCTTTAATAGACATGTGGAAGAGAAGATTTATTTCCTCTGAGATCCCTTCTAACTGAAAGATGCAAGGGACTTGTAGACCTTCAGGGCCTGGACTAAGTTGGTAGTGGTTGGAATGGCAAAAAAGGATCATGGTCTCTACCAGTGGTTCTCAACGAAGGATAATTTTGCCCTTCAGTGAATACTTGGAAATGTCTGGAAACATTTTTGGTTGTCAAAACTGGGGGGAGGGTGCTACTGGCATCTAATGGGTAGAAGCCAATGACCTGCTAAGCCTCCTACAATGCACAGGACAGCTCCCCAACAATAAAGAACGATCCGGGCCAAAATGTCGACAGTGGCAAGGCTGAGAAACCTTGGTCTACATTTTAATAAGTCCATTGTCTTCTTCTGTAGAGTGAGGAGAGCTTCTGGGTGGATAAATGCTGACTCAGTCACCAGGTCATATTTTCCTAAGCAATAAGCCAGAAATATTGCCATATATGCCCTTTGCATTATAGTTTTCACACACATCTTAAAGTTTCCTCTTTTTTCTTCAAAGCTTCTTTGAAGTCAGTTCAACTGGTTAAGAAATGCAGTAGGTGATAAAGACAAACTCATTCTTCAGTCTTGTCTGCAACCTAATTCTGGCTGCTATCCAATAGGTTCTGTGGAGTGCAGTTTTGTATTTATCCTCCTTCCTGGAGGGTAACTGACTTTTCTGAAGGCTGGAGATGGATAAAGAGGATTCAGGTTTCATAGATTTTTCTTAGTAGCCTGGCCAATTTCCTCATTTGGTACACAGCTTACAAATATTTAGGGTAACCACATGTCCAGGTTTACCTAAAACAGTCATGGTTTACTCATATTGTGTTAGGGTGATTATTAATAGTGCCTTCTTTTACCTCAAAAGTGTCCTGGCCTAGAAAATAAGTTATATGATCATCTACTCTATTACTTGGTCAATGAATATTTTGATAATACATTCATACCATTTTACAGAATATCTGTAACATAGGAGGTGTTAGTTTAAAACAACTTAACAACACTAGCTAATCTGATTCATCATCACCATCATCATAAAAGCTAATCTGAATAACTTTTCCAAAATAGTGATGACTTCCGTCCTTCAAACCACACTTTTACCCATTTCCCCTCATAAGCCACAAGCCACACTTGTGACTTATATATACCAGGGGGATTAAATCTGTGGTCAGAGATAGAAGTGAGTTATTTGCATAGGGTCCTTACTCTGTATATCTTTATCGACTTTGCATGTCAATCTTACTTTGACCCATTGCCCAACTCAGAAATATACTTCTATAAGACAAACAGCACTCCAATAACCTTTCAGGCAAATTCTTTCAAAACCATGACCAGTTCTATATTAATATGGACATCCTATTTTGTCTTTGCTATCCACTCTTCAATTCTCTCCTAAACCACTGACATTTTTTCAACTTTGATTCTCAAAGAGACGATCTCGAAACGTAGTTTCATTGGTTTCCCAAGTGCATATAAATAATAAATCTGATTAGGTGAATCCGTATTTCACAAATACAATGTATAGAGTCTCATGATTGAATACATTAAACACAAACTGGTATCTGTTCTAGGAAAGTTTCTGGCCATAAAGACCACAGACTGCCTTCCCTTTGTCTCGATTATGTTTTTCCTTCATTGTACTGTTCTATGTTAAACTCTTCTCAGCTCTTCAGGGCAGGGAGTCAGGGAGTTGTTTGTTCAGCAGGTGCTATGTATAGTAAATTGCTGCATGCATTTATGTTGCTATATAAATAATGAACAATTCTGCACTTACAGACACTTTGATAGTCACAGTGATAATATATATCCCTTATTTTAGAAAAAAATGTACATGAGAGTTTTACCTTGCTTCAGCAGATAAGATGTATCAGACTGGCACATGACCTTATTTTTCTTCTTTTTTAAGATCATAGTGTAACAGTTCATGAGATTGCTCATAAAACAAGCCAATTGCATAGAATGCAGAAAACATGATATTTTTGGTAATCAATCCCATAAATCATCCCATTTTCTCTTCCCAATTAAATCCCCAAATTTGGGGTTTATAGATTAAATAATTAGGAGGTTCTTTTCCTATTTCTTCTCTCTGCCCTCCCAGTTTAATATGTCAGAGCAGATGTGTAGTCAGAAGCGTGGATGTGGAAGTCAGTCATGAGTTGGAAAATTGAACCTATCACTTACCAGCTGTGTGACCTTGGACTTGCTACCTCAGTTGTCTCATATGCTCTAGAGGATAACAGCGCTCATCCAAAAGGGGCATTGTGGCAATTAAATGAGATAGCCTGTATGTATACATCTCTAGCATCTGGAACAGAGTAACTCCAAATAAGGCAACAATTCTTTGTAGGTGTTCCCATGTCTCTACCGTTATACAGCTCCTAACTCAGCCATTATCATCTGTCCAAATGCCTGTCCTCATCACTACATAGTAAACAACTTAAGGCCAGGCACAACACTTCTTTATCCATGTAGCTCCAGAGTCTAGCCTAGCAAATACTAGGCATTCAATACATTTTTTTCTGAATCAATAAACCAATGGGTAAATTTGGTAGCTTTGGAGCATGGCAATTTATTGTTACTTTCCTTGTCTACATACATATAAAAAAAATGCCCTCTGAAAATTCCGAATTGGAAAGGGTTCAGGGTCTCCCATTGTCCTGAGCAAAATGTTTGATTTGGCTTTGGGGATAACTATCTCTCTCTTCCCCTAGCACCAGAGATTGTTTTAGGCTACAGCTATGGAGTAGATGCTGTTGGCACCCTGCCCACATCACCTTCGCCAGGCAGGTGCCACATCACCTTCGCTGGGCAGCAATCCACAGCTGCTGTGAATGTTGTCTACTGGAAGCACACAGCTGTAGCTTTTTGGAGAGTTCCCCTCTATTAACAGGATCCTCTTGCTCACAGGCGTTGGGAGGTTAGACCCACTCTCCCAGTCAGGTAGTCTGCTGTAGCCAATGACTGACTGATACAGGCATACAAAAGCCTGACCCATTTGGGACCATATTTAAACTAAAGCCAGCTCGGCTCGATAGGATTGTGAAGCTGGTCAGTCATGAGGCTGTCAACGTCGGGGCTGCACGTCTCAGCCTCTGATCAATGCACACATATGGGGCAACATGAAGGCCTCTCTGCAGTTTTCTTACTAGTGCCCCCGCTGACTTGAGTCTTCAGGGCCATTGTAACCTCTGGCAGTTTTCCTCCTTTTTTTGTACTTTGTTCACATTTGGAAAAGATAGGTCATATTTTAGTATTTCCAATGTGAAGATTATGAACTTACTAAGATCAGTTTCTAGCAAAGGATCAACATAAGTTTCTAATGAATGTTTAATAATTTTTGACATTTGCTAAGGAAATTAATATTAACAAAATGTTGTCTTAAAAATGTAAGTCCAGAGTGCCAGAATGTTCTCTTTGTATCACGGACAGAAGTACAGGTTAACTTATTTGTGGTAAACTGTTTTCCAGAATGGTTAGAATATAATGTTCTGATAACACACACAGAGAGAGGACAGAACTGATTTTCCAAAGACTATATTCAGGTCTGTCAAAAATGAAACCAAATTTATTTTTCCCTCTGACAGTATCAATATCAAGATTTTGCAATGCTTCAAGTTGGAAAGTATGAACATCTGTTAACTTAGCATTAGAGATATGTAGCAGAAAATTCTAATAATAGAGATTGTCCACTTGTTATGGTGTTGTAATAGAGCTGGGATTCAAGATGCAAAGAGCTGGTTTGATCAGTTTGCACAATGCCCAGGAGGTTTCCAGAAATGGAACCGCATCACATACATCATCACCACCCAGATCTGGTCTATAACGTTGGTGATGGAATGATGTAAAAGACCATTTATTCTAATTTCCCTGTTTTATTTCTCAGATGGAGAAACTGAGGACTGGGAAATGCAGAGGCCACACATTTTTAAAACCATATAACAGCTCCTTCCCCGTGCCCTTGAGATAGAAAGGCCAAGGGGCTGTTGCTGAGCCATCTACACTGATCAGGATCTGAATGAGCCAGGTGGACAGCACAGGTGGGAGGTATGTGAAGGTTGTGTTTTATCCTATCCTCCGAAGTGTAAGGAGACAAGCCGTTCTGTATTGCCACGGCCCCAGAGACGAGAGGGGAAGTACACAGTGATGACCAATATCCTTAACCACACCCCCATACTCTGGGCTGGTTCCAGGTATTCTAGGCTCACTTATGGCAACCCTGGGCTTATACGAGTCCATACAGCCGACACAAACTGGAAGTAGCCTGGGGTACAGGGAACGGTGTGTGTTTTGGGCCCTGTTATGAACACCTCTGGGGGCTGAGGGTGTAGGTTTTACATTTCAGTCCTGGGTGAGCCTAATGTATTTTAGAGGTAAGGAAATGTGGAAGAGGTTCAGATTGGGATTTTTATCCATCTACCCATGAGGAGGCTGGATATCTTGCCAACAAAGACCACTTGAGGGATGCATGGGGTCAAGCTGGTTGGGTGCATAAAACCTTAGGGGTAGATCCATTGCAGAGTGGGGGGCTGAGACACATGGCATGGTGTCCCCTCGACTACGTCTATGCTACCATGACTCCCAGGAGCCACCTGCTAACTCCCAGCCCATGTCAATGACCAAAATACTTGAGAACATTCAGAGATGATCATCAAAGAGTGGAGCCAGGAAAGGGAGTGAAGAACAAGGAAGAGAAAAACGGAATCTAGAATGGTTCTAGTGCAGATCAAATCCTAAATCTGAAGGACACTCATTTGCGTTTGTGTTCAGAGTACTGCTGATTGGGGTCCACGCACCCCACAGAGTGGGCACAACCTCAGAGCGCTGACTTCAGTACATGCAAACCTTGTGTGTCAAAGAAGAGCTAAGAGAAAGAATAAAATAGCAACAAATAAATAAGTAAATCCCCAACAAACGAACAGATCCCCCCGCCCCCGACCATTACCATTTGAAATGGCCTCATATATATATATTATTTTTAAACAACAAACATGGAAATAAAAACCACAACATATCTTCTCCCATGCCATTCTCTCTCAGGAGCCATAAGTAGCTGGAAGAGATGGAAAATAGTTTGTGTTGGTAGCAAAGCAATTGCCCGTGACATTTTCAGATGGAATGGAATTCTAGCTGAGAAGTGATACAGCTGTGAGAAAACACAGTGTTTAATGTGTTAAGTTTATTTCATGAACTTCTTTTTAATACTGGCAGGCAGAGACTTTTGAAAATGACACTGTGCCCTTCCTAAACTCTGGAGTCGCATTACTTAGTATTTGTGGTAATTTCCAATCAAGACACTCATTGTCATCACTGTAGATATTCAGACAGGTGACAAGTGATAGTGATAGCAGATTGGAACAGGAAACAGCCATGGAGCATTTTCCAGTGTATCTATAGGGAGCTGCTCTATCAGCAGATTCCTGATAAAGGTTGGGTCGAGGGCACAACTTCCCTATGTCCGTAGTCATCTCATATGTCTTTGATTTGAGGAGCTTTGAAGTAAGAGCTTTGGTCTAGCAATGTTGCCATTACAACTGTATTCTGATGGAGGACAGGGAGCTGGAGAACCCAACAGTGGAGCTGGGAATAAGGCTGTGTGCGATGCCAAATGTATGGCTCTGACCTCCATTTGTGGGACCAGCAGCAGTTTTGAGCCTTTTCCTCTCTCCTGCTTCTGTACACATGAGGGCTGGTGTTCTCATGCACCACACATTGCCATGCATATTTCTGAATCTTTATGAATCCCCACAAAATGTTGCAGAGAGGTAGAGCAAATAACATTACAATTTTTATGGTATTCATAAAATATATTTTATAAGCATGTGAGTAATGAATCAGCCCTTTTGGAAGTCTCAAAACTCGTCCTTCTACAAAGAAAATATGGTTTATCTAATTTCAAAAAAATGATTGAACTTATAGAAAGGGACTTGACGCTTCCAGACCGTCACTCCATAAGTAATGTTAACCAGCTAGAAAGTATATGCTGTTAAATAATGAACACAAATGAAATTTATTTCATACAAAAATTACAACATGCAGATTTATTGATTTTCAACATACACTTATTACTATGAATAATATTATTGCTGATTTCATTTGATAATCATTCTGTCTACCTTTGATTTTGAAATGAGAGTTGGGATGTGCTAAGCAGCATGCTGGTAGCATCCTTCTTACTTATGTGCACTGAAGCCCTGGATGTGCCTATCAATCATGCTTCTTTACCTACTGGTGCATCCTTACTTAGGTCAACCAAGAAATAAAGCAGAATTAACTATAAAATCACAACTTAGAAGCACTATAAAATGCATCATTCCCAAAGAAATTTTAAATGGAATCAAATGTTTTGTGTTTTATTATAAACTCATACATGTGTATTGTATAATCTAAAGGCAAAGTATAAGATAGAGAAAGTTGACTTCTCCCCGACATGATCACAGTCTACAAATAAAATACTATTCCACATATATATTATATATTCCATATATATAACATATATACTGAATGAGAGCCTCCAGTATTCCATTATATATATGTGTGTATATATATAGCCCTCATTTCATATATATATATTTATATATACATAAATTTTAAAAGATATCTGTATACTTAAAATGGGATCACCTTGTAACCCGCTTTTACAACATAATAATACAGCATGGATATCGTTCCATGTCAGTGCACACAGATCTACCACATCCCTCTAATCACTGCCAAGCAGAGGAGTTTCACAGGAAACCACTAAGGCAGAGAGGGGCCAACTAGTGCAGGTCCTGGTTACTGTGGACTTGATCCTAAGAGCAATAGGAAGCACTGGGAAGACTTTAATCAGAGAAGTGATATGACCACATTTGCATTCAAAAAGACCATGGTGGCTGCAGTGTGATGAATGGATGTAAAGGGGCCAAGAACAAGTCTGAAGAACAACACAAAGCCATTGCCATTTCCATCGTAGAGAATGATGGTAGCTTAGACCAGGGAGGTGGTGATGGAGGTGGAGAGAAGTGGATGGATTCAAGATATATTTAAAAGATGGAATAGAAACCACCTGACTGTTGGCTGGTCATGAGTGTAGGGAAGAGAAAGGTGTAGAGAATGACTTGGAGGGTTCTGGCAGGCATGGTGGACTAAAGAGGGATTTGTTTGCTGAGGAAGGGAATGATGGGGAATCTTGTTGGGGGAGGCAGTGACACCACGAATTCACTTTGACTCGAATTGGCAGCACCTGTGGAATAGCCGCGTGAATACATTCCACTCTGGAGTACAGCTCAGTGGTGTATTAGATGCAAATTGGTGGGGCAGGCTAAGGTAGTGATCCCCTCCCATGGAGAGACTAAATGAGAAGGGGCTGGGCCTGGGGGGAGCTCCAGGACTTAAAGGCTGGGTGGAGACAAATGAGGGAGGCTGGGAAAGAGAAGCCAGAGAGAGGGAAAACCTGTGGATTTGCAAGTTCCCTGTGGTTAGGGACCAGGTTTGTTTTTACTCACTATTTTACCTCTAAGGCTTAGCACAATTCCAGGAACATACATTTTTAACAAATAAATGAATGGAACTCTGGGGTCATATAAGCCAAAGCAAGGAAGGTGTGGCAAGAAGGACACATGCTGAAAAGTGGTCCAGAATTAGTGATGTGGGAGTCATTACTAACTTAGCAGAAGCAGCTTAGCAGAGATGGTGGGGTCATAGGTTGTCAGAGCAGATAATTCCAATTTATATCACCACCACCACCTATGTGAAGTACCATTTTGCTTGCATTCTCACCAACGTTAGGTATTACTGATATTGCTGATTTGAAAGGCAAAAGTATGTATTATTTGACTTTGAATTTCTCTAAGGCTTTAAGCATATTGGAGGTTGCTTTTTATGGGATGGGGAGTAAATTATTCATTTGTATGTATTTCTTGCTTTTCTATTCTGATGTTTTATTTTTTCCTTTCTTTAGTTTAAACAGCTTTATGTAGAGTAAGGAGTTTAACTCTGTCATCCAGGTGATAAACATTTCCCTGTTCTCTCATTTGTCTATTCAATTTAATTTGCTTATAATATCTGTTATAGGGAAAATGCTTTAATTAATTAATTTATTTATTTATTTTGAGGCAGAGTCTTGCTCTGTCGCCCAGGCTAGGGTGCAGTGGTGTTATCTTGGCTCACTGCAAGCTCCGCCTCCTGGGCTCACCCCGTTCTCCTGCCTCAGCCTCCCAAGTAGCTGGGACTACAGGCGCCCGCCACCATGCCCGGCTAATTTTTTGTATTTTTAGTAGAGATGGAGTTTCACCGTGTTACCCAAGATGGTCTCGATCTCCTGACCTTGTGATCCACCCACCTTGGCTTCCCAAAGTACTGAGATTACAGGCGTGAGCCACCATGCCTGGCCAAATGTTTTAATTTTTAAAGTCAAATTTACTTCTCTAACTTTTAAAATGAGCAGTACATTCACTTAATTAAAATATTGGAAAAAGAACACAAGAGTTTTGGAATGGAAAATCTCATTCCTACCTCTGTGGCCATCCATCCAGTGCCCCCTCAATCAATGGTGACAGGTACCACTACTGTTAGTGGCTTAGGTGCTTTCCAGAGTTTACTTTTGTGTACAGACACAAACATAAAAATAGGTGTCTATTTTTCCCCCTTTTACATACACAAAAGGTAGAAGATTATACACACATTCTGTACCTTGGTGTTTTTCATTTAATAGTATATTTTGGAGTTCTTTCCATTTCAGAACACTGTGATCTTTATCCCTCTCTACAGCTGTAGAATATCTTGATAAGAATACTTTCTACTTTTTAAATGATAAAAAATAATTCCTCATATTTCTTATATTTTGATGGTTTCAATTTTTACATTTATGTATTTGATCAGTCTGGCAACTGTTTTCACAAAGTTTGAATCAAACATTCATTCTTTTTAAAATAGAGATCCGGTTGTCCCAGCAGTGCTTCTTGGATAATCCATGTTTTCCCCATTGATTTGAAATGCCATTTTACCCTATAATAATTTCTTATAAACACCCATGGCTGTTTCCAAAATCTCTATTATGTTATATCGATTGATTTGTCTGGGCCAGAACAGTATTGTACTGTTTGAATCTCACCAGTATTTTAGTGTATTTTGTTAAGTGGTAAGGCAAATACCCTTTCTTCTTAATTCTTTTCAAACATTTCTTCATTATTTTCTTATCTTTTACTTTATGGGTGAACTTTATAACTAATTAATCAAGTTCAAAAAAAGTTAAAATGTTGATTGACATTGCACTAAATATACATATAAACTTGTGGATCAATATCTTCAAATATTAACTTTCCATTTGGAGCATCAAATGCTGTCTCTTTATTGATTAAGCTCTTCTATGTTTTCTGTCAAGTTTTGTGATTTCCTTTTTTTTTATTTTATTTTTTATGTCTCTAAAGTTAATTTCTAGGTATTTTATGTATTTTTTGTTGCCGCTTTTTCTCCTCAGTATACCTAATTGATTCTTTCTGGAATAAAGTTTGCTACTGATTTTTATAAATTTATCTATTTTTGTTGTGTTTTAGCTCTCATTATAGAAAATTCCAAACATACACGGAACTAAGGGAAGATATGATAAATCTCCATGCTCCAAACACCCAGCCCAGCACCCATCACCCTGAAGCCAATCCCACACCATCTATACCCTGTGTGTGTCTCCCACCAACTCCAGGTCATTTTGAAGCAATGACTAAATATCATATTTCAGTATAAATTTCTAAAAGATGTAGACTCTTTCTTAAAAAGCATAACTACAATACCATTCTAACACTTAAGTAATACTAACAACAATCCCTTCATTTCATTAAATATCCAGGGTTCATATTTCCCAAATATCTTTACATTATTTTTTAGCAGTTCCTTTGAATAAGAATATAAATAAATTCCATTGTAATTATTTGATGTCTCACACATATTTTTTAACCTATAGGCTTGTCCTCCCTTTTTCTGCTTGTTGTTATTGTTGAAGAATTCAGGTCTTTTTTTCTCCAGAGTTCCCCATATTCTGTTTTTTCTATTTGAAGCCTGTGGTGTCATTTAACATGTTCTTCTGTTACCTGTATTCCTTCCAATTTATTATCAAGGTCTCTCTAGTCATTTTGGTTGGTTGTAGCTTGTTCTTCTGTGGATTTCCAAGAAGGGCTCATGGAAACATATTCTCTGATTTCTTGCATGTCCATGCTACTTCTCTGCAGATTTCCTGTTTGAAGGTCATTTTGCCTTAATGTAAAGTTCTTGGTGATTGTGAGGTTCTTCTGTTCTCAAGGCTGACAGATACTATATTGTCTCCCTCTGCTTGCTTCTGCAGGGCTGCTAATCCCACATGGATCTTGTGGCTGTCTGTATTTGTCCCCACCTGTTCCTGTTTGAGGTTCTTGGGAATGACATCTCCTCGCATTTTGTTGTAGATGTTATCTGTGGATTTTTGGTTTTGTGATCCTATTTTTTGTTTTTATGGAGGATTCAGGAAGATTAAAGAACTCTAAAATTATCTCTTAACTCAACAACTTACCAAAATGTATGGTTTTAAAAGTTTTCCAGCTAATTCTTATGAATTTTCTAGCTGGAAAATCCTACCATCTGTTTTTTATTTTATTTTTTATTCCTGAGAGTTCTTTCTTGTTCTCATATTGTTCCTTTGCTGATCCGATTTTGTCTTCCCAAACTTGTCAAATCTCACTGAGGATTCAAAGTGGAATACGTCAGAAGTTCTGTCCTTTTTGGCTTTAATTTCATTTTGGTGAGAACCAATTGTTTAGCTTACTCAAATATTTTATTTTGTGTTTGCATTCTTACAGTTAAAATCCACATTGGTTAGTTTGGGAAGACTGTGTAGTTTCGGCCAGCAATTATGTGGATCACTGTCCGACTTCCTGGTGGATGTCTCACCCTTCATCTGCTCAGCTGGGGTAGGTGGCTTTCATGGCTCGTGGTCTGACTTTTCCTCAGAGTGGGTGGGCTATAAGAACAGCTCCACAGCTGGCTTGCCTTTGGAGTATACCAGCTGGGAACACTGTGGGAGATCCCCTCATGAATGAAACGGGTAGTTACAGGAGCCCATTTAAACACAATTGATGGCATTTACAATGGTTGTTTCGCATTGATTATGCACGGTATTGACTCAGTTGTCATTTCTCCACGATCACCTTCCTCTCCTTCTCTCTCTCTCAAGACAATTCAGAAGGAATGTGGAAGATATTAGGAGTAATCTTGAATTTGCTTTAACACACATGTGGCCAAAATAAAAGACAAATTATTTAAAAACTCAAGTACTTTATTAGTCAAATGTGATAAAGTATATGTGATGCACCTCAGAATTGATATTGACAAGCCAAGTGCCTAAAAATCTCAGCATCTTGGGTGAAAATTATGAATTTTGTATAATATAATCCTTTGTTCATGACACATGATATACAGTGTTGTAATAACAGAAATGCTGTCAATTAAAGAAACTTTGAGATTTTTCTGTTGAACCTAGGTCCGGCAAACCTGCAGTAAAAGTTATAAGTTGCAAGGTTTGTGTTGACTTATTTAACAATATTAGTTGATTTACTTTGATCAAATACAATAATCACCACATCCTCCTCTTTAGTCGTGCTATGTTCACAGAGCTCTACTATGAGAAAACATTTTCATACACTGCATTTAATGACTTTTGTGGTGAGGACACTTTTAAGGACAGAGCTCATTTAAGTGAATATGCCACAATTGATGATGAAGTTTGTTCAGCGTTGAATTAACAAGTTCCTAGATGGGGCTAGTGGTTGTAAAAATTCTCTCAGTTTTGACTTACTAAAATATCCTCAAATTATGATCCACATTATTTGGAGTATTTAGATACCAAGGGAGAAATGGGATCTGAAAATATCTCAGTGGAGGTTCTCAAAGCAAAGGAGAAAATCATTTCATAGGTAAAGGTGGAGGAGAGGAGTATGTCCCAGGTCCTCCCAGGTAACAAACCAGTACACAAGTGGTGCATGAGAAGGACAGATTTTGACCATGATCCTTTTCTCTCCAGTTTTTCGAATTTTCCTTCTCTGGAAGGACTGATGGAATGAGGACATTTCATTTGTCTTTAAACCAGACAGCAAGCCAAGTGTCGTTAAAGATGGCTTTGCTCCTGAATCATTAAAGGCCAGTGGAGAAGCTGCAATGAAATATACCACTTTTTGACATTCCATAACATTGTCCTTCCCTGCAGCTGCCAAAATTGAGCAGCTGCTTCTTACATTCCCCTGCCACTTCCTAGCTTTGCTGGAAGAGGTCAGCTCTGTTTTCTCATTACTGGTCTTTTCACCGGCTGGGCATCTGGATTCATAGTCCTGGTATCTTAATTCAATATTTTCTTTACCTCATAAATGACATGGTGGACAGATTGAGCAACCTATAGCAATGACTTTTCCTAGCATGGTCCCAGTGACCCAGGCCCAGAGGTTGAACCTCAGAAATTCATCCCAGGCGATGCAAGAACCATTGTATTTTTCTGTTGAGCTAGTAGGTAGCAGTGCTCTTGAGGACACAGAGAGAGGAGGGAGGTGAGGAAACCAAGGTTTGCCATCCATTCCTGTCTCTCCTCACTTGTCGACATTTGACACAAGTAACACACCTGACAATGAGGAATACATAGAGGGCTCTCCTGCCTTCTGCTGTAGCAGAATCTGATGTTCTAAAGTGGTTAGAAGATTTCACTTAGGGGGTTTTCTAGCTCCATTGCCTCTGTAAATATGAATAAATAAATTTGAGATTAGAACTTCCCATTTAGATAATTTGAATTAAATAACAGGAATGCAATACCCAACAGGATATCAGATGCCTGCATAACACCAATTCTGAGGTGTTGGTCAGGGGCCTGTGTAGACTGTGGTGGCCCTAAGTCAGGGTCTAGGACCACTCTGGAGACAGAGGCTCTGTCTGGGGTGGGGCTGAGAAAACCAAGGCCATAGTGTGGTCTGCGTGTAGACTCAAGTACACTGGGGTGGATCCAGGCCACTGCTGGAAAGGCCTTAATGCTTCTGTGTTATTTTCCTGCTCCTGGCTGGTATTTGGAATTCTGCCTCTAGACAGCCATCCTTTTAGCTTTGGCTGACACCTCATTAAGCTGTGATTGTGCATATGAAGATGAATTGGTCAGAGTTTTCTCCTGAAAGAATTTTTTTTAGGGGCAAGGGAATTGAGGAACAGGATTGAGAAGTACTTGATGTGGATGAAGGTGGAAAGTCAGCTTGAGGGGAGGGATGGGAAAGGGAAAGGAGAATGGGCACCACGGAATGGGAAAGGCATACAGAATATGAGCAACAGTAACACCAGAGTTCAAGCCCTGTGTTACCTGAGGATCCAAAGTAAGGTTTGCCCAAACAATTGTGTAAGAAATTGTGGTGATTGGTAAACCGCATCTGGTTCTAAGAGACACTGCATACAGGGAAATAACCACT
Source organism: Rhinopithecus bieti (assembly GCF_001698545.2). Classification (NCBI taxonomy): domain Eukaryota; kingdom Metazoa; phylum Chordata; class Mammalia; order Primates; family Cercopithecidae; genus Rhinopithecus; species Rhinopithecus bieti. The sequence continues at coordinate 1,119,492 of NW_016807906.1, forward strand.
CATCTCAGATATTCTGGACTGATTTAACATCTTCATCTTTCTGGATTGATGTCTCTGTTACCACTGAAAAATCTCAGAAGCACTGATGAGTTTGTTTCTGAATATATTCGAGACCCTTGGGACTCAAAATGTGGTCTGTGGATCTGCAGCATTGGCATCATCCAGAAGCTTCTTAGAAATACCGAATCTCATGGCCGGGTGTGGTGGCTCATGCCTGTAATCCCAGCATTTTGAGACGCTGAGGCTGGTGGATTGCCTGAGGTCAGGAGTTCAAGAAATATTGAATCTCAGGTCCCCCCACAGGACTAGTGAACACAAGCTAATACAAACTCCAGTTTGTGAATCATGGTTCTAGAGCACTTCTTATTATTAGCTGCATGAAAATGATTTGTTGGAGCAGGACAAAGCGACCTTTGTAGAGAAATCCAGAGGAGGTCGTATTTTGTCATTACCAGAGCTGAACTCCTCGTTGACGTGGCCCTGAGTGGGACCCAGCTAATGTTCATTTAGTACACATCTGCCTCACTAGGAAAAAAGGATTAAGAGCTTTGAAAGGGAAATAACATCACAATATGTCTGCCACTGAGACTCGTTAGTCCTTGGATAAAGATATTTCATTCTAAACCCTGGAGTGATACTAAACACTTGTTTAATTTGTGATTTTTTTTTCTTGTTGTTCATGAGCAGAAAAATGACTGAGCCATGTGGCAGCTGGAAGGTCATATGCACCCTTCCAGTCCAAGAAGGATGCAGGCAGCTTCTGCAGCCCCACAAGCCAAGGGAAGCAGATCCGAAAACTGACCCATCCCTCTTACTGGCTCCTTAAATTAATTTAGGAGTCAGACTGTCATGATGATATTGATAGCATTGGGTGAATACTATTAGATTCCCAAGATAATGCAGTCTATTGAAGAACGCTGTTTTAATATAAACTGCAGCCAATTTTCAAAAACATATAAGGCATTCTTCATATTTAAGAAGTCACATACCTTGCATCTTTAAAATCATGTAGGGACTTAAGCTCTCTTGTTCACTATTGAAGAATTTTAAAAATAAGGATTAAGGAAGTCACACAGTGGTTGGTATCATCAATCATATATTGAAACATTCCAACCGTCTATTCAAGAAGCTACTATCTTTTAAATCAAGAAAATGCCTAGGAGAGCCTTTCCTTGTGAAGAAAAAAGAACTCGAAGACAGCGCTTCAGGGATTTTCCCTGAAGTACTTTTCCTGATGGTATTTAGCTGCTAAAGTGGATGAAATCCTTAACATGAAGACTTTCTCACCAAGAGGAGGAAGATATGAATCAAGGAACCTGATTACCCAAGGCTTAACACCCTATGGATAGAGTGGTCATCTGGTTTGCCCCAAGACAGCCAAGGTTTATGCCTCCTATGCTGGTATGGTTATTACTAATCCTGCCTCCTCCGTCATTTGCATGGACCTTAAATTATTAGATTTATAAAAGTGCCAACTACATAGGCTATGAAAAGCCGTATGGTTTATCATCTAAATCCCCACTCATTACTGGAGTCCAGGTGGCCCTTCGGGAGCTGACCGCGCCTACCATTCCAGTGTAATTTACAGCATTTTCCAATGTACTCTGTGTTCCAACTCTGCTGAACTACTGGGTTCCCAGAATGTGACATGTTTGATTTCTCTGTGGTTTGTATGTGGCGGTTCTCTCTGCTGTTGGAAATTCATTTTCCCCACAATTTGCTCAATCAACTCTTCTCCCAGACTCTTCTAATACCAGCTCTTAGTGAAATCTCACCTGGAAGCCTCCATTCTTTGGTGCTTTATAGAACTTTGACTCACTGCTGACTGTGGATTCTACCATCAGGTCCACTATGTGTTATGCCCAGTGCAAGTTTGTGCAAGGGAGAAAGAGAGAGAGGGAAGAGAAAGAAAGGAAGGAAAGAAGAAAGAAAAGAAACATGGAGAGAAGGAATAAAATAGGCATTATGACTGTAGAGTCAATAGCTGCTAAAAGGGAAACTGGAATTTGGGAGTAACTTTTGCATAAGACTGTGAGACTTCTCTTTAATTCTCTGTTCATGTTTATTTTCCTCTTGTCCCTTCCTCATTGTTTATAGTGAAGCTTCAAGGAAACCCTCAAATGTCTTGCGCGCTTCTTGAGACAGCGTAGGTGAGGGAAAGCAATGAGACTGCATATTCTGCAGGGCTGCAGGGAGAAGAGTCTGGTTGGAAAGAATCAGTGAAGGTCCTTTTAAGACAGGAGCAGAAAACCCAGTCCTAGAGCAATGGAGAAAATAAAAAGCATGGCAGGGACTAGTCTGGGATCACAAAGTGTCCCAGGGGTGTCTACACTGGCAGAAGGTCCTGTATACTGTCATCTGGTTGAATTTCAAAGTAATAGCTACATTTATTATAATACTATTTAGGCAACGACAGAAATCAGTACAAAGGAGTTTTTATTCCATGAGGATCTCAGTAGAAGATGGATGCTCATAAAGAGAAGGTCTTAAGATGTCAATGTATTTGGCCAAATATGCTTCTTCACTTCTTCAGGCAGTTTCTAAAGTGTGGTCCATGGATCACCTGCACCAGATGATGCTAGTGGCTTGTTAAAATGCAGATTCTTGGGCTCTTCCCAAGACCCACTGAACCAGAATCTCAGGAGCAGGTGTGGACTCCAGACTTTCCACAGCTCCTAGGGGGTCCCCATATTTACTACACGGCGAGAACTACGGCCCAGGGAGGGGTTAGTGGCCTTTCCTCACTATATTCTACCTTGGACAGGAGTGAGCTCCATGGGAGAGTCAACATTTTCACACAATGGTTGAGTTGTAGAGCTAAAATGCCCCATACTACTACCCGAGCCTCCCCTGGGAAACCCGGGCAGAGCAGGTGGGCCTCACTGCCAGCCATGTTTCTTCTGCCAGGAATGATCCACAAATTTCCATATTAATTATAGGGATGGCTGAGAGGCTCTAGAAAATTCCTTTTCTATGCTTCTTTGCAGCAGAGGTTGGGATGAGATTGTGATCAACCTGACATCTTCTCTTTGAATTTCCTGTATCAAAGAGACAGGCATCTGATTTCCCAGCTGGCTTACTTTGGCTGCGTCGAAATTTCTATAATAGGCTCTGTCCAGTTTCTGAAAATCTGTGGAAGGTTGACATAGTGGGTCTTTGTATTTGGTGGCCAGGAGATGAAATACAGATCAACACAAAGGAAAGGCAAAGTCTCCTTAAGTAAAATTAAACACTGACATTTTTAGTGCTATGCAGAGAGGACCCTTACGGTGCAATGGTAGCCATTTTCCAGGTGTCTGTCCAACTGTCTCTCAGTGCCACACACACATTACATTGAAGTGTGTAGAATTTTGGAAATTATTAATGTTTTTAAATTGCCTTTTCCTATTATTTAAAAATCATCATTTTCTATACCACAGAATCCCTGTTCCAAAATTTTGGGAATCCATATAAGAGCTTCGATTACCAGCTTATTTGGGAGCATATGTGTATGTCCTATGGAGTTTTTGTATTACTTAAGAACAAATTATTCAGGATGATAATTTCGGTATTATTTAAGTGATTGCTATAATGCTGCTTTTAAAATAATACTTCTTAATTTGCCTGATGTCTTGAATTGCTCAACTTTTTGAGCATGGGTACTGTGCTTGAACTCCTGTCTGTCTGTTTTTTAAAATTACATCTGATTTGCCCAGATGGGACACAATACAGAAAGTTTGTTTTCAGTTTGGGAACTGCAGAGTCTGGATTGCTTAGATGGCTCCAACAAATTAATCAGTCAAATGTCCCTTTACTGATAGGATATTTGTGGAGTCAATCTGAATAATCCTGTTAAACATGAATGACTAGAAAACAATGTAAGAGCGTTTTGCTTGCTACTAGTGCAAACCAGAGAAGAATTACCTGATGTGAAGAATCACCTAGCGTTAAGGCTTGTATTCTGGTGTTGATAGCCACTTTGAAGGGCTGTTCAATTAACTATTTCAAAGGCAAGGTTCATCAAGTTCACTTTGATCCAGTAGAGGGCACTGTATCTCTGTCCTTATGCATACATTTATCTGTATATTGCGTAGTATTATATGTGCCCTATATTACAATATATTACTATAATGCAACATAGCCCATTTGCTATTTAAAACTCCTTTGGAAATTTACCTTTTATCTTCCCCAAAGGATGAGAGATTGTAATAATCCCAAAGGATGAGAGATCATGTGTGATAGCGCATTTTAACGTGAAGCAAGTACCTGTTATCATATATTTATCCGTCTGTATCAACACACGTGTGGAGTAAGCAAAGCAGGGTGTATTTTTTTGAAAAACAACATTGCTTTTGAAGACTCTGGCTTTTAAGGGGGGTATTACTGCATTTTTCCTTCTCTAGGAAGAATATGAATTTCTTGAAAACGACTTTGAAAACTCAAATCCCAGAATCCAGAATTCCGATTTTAAGTTTTTTTTTTGCCGGGGTGCCTGCCCCAGGCGCCCAGCTGGCGTCGCCCGGGAAGGTCAGCTCGAGGCACGGGGCGGGAGTTTCAGCGTCCTGGTCTGCGGGCGCCTACCAGGCCCCTGTGTGCACAGTGGCAGGAAACCTGCTCCTGTACGCGGAGGTCCTGTTTCAGTTCCCCACAAGGTCTGTCGATTTCAAATCGCTCTCTAGAAAGCCTCCTAGTGCCATGCTGCTGTGGGAAGACGCCTTCCCGCCCTGGCTCGGGCTCCTGGCCTCAGTGATCACTTGCTGTTCATCCTTCCTAATCCTTCATGTTCAAATACGCCCGCAGACGAGCAAGTCAGAGCAACTCGAGTATTAAACACAGCAAAGCAGTTAGTTAGAGTTGAGAAAACCGGCTTTAAACCTAACACAGAGCAATGAGGCTTTGCAATGCAGGGATAATTTCACTACGGTGACTACAGAAGGGAAACATCCTTTCTGTCGGATTAACCTGGAACAGGCATTACTCTCCTCATGATAAGCATGATGACTTCTGGAGAATGGAATCTAATTATTGAAGTTTTTGGAAATTCAGCCCAATTGGAAAGTGAATGCGTCCTTCTCTGCCTCTATTAAAAGGGAGCCTGCTTTTTTAATTCTTCTGGAAGAGTTTATTTCTGGAATATACTGGAAGAGTAATATACTGGAATATACTGGAAGAGTAATTCCTGTTAGAGAATCTGCTGCTGCACTAAGGGCTTTAAACCATGACACTTTCTGAAAGGGTAACAGGATAAAAGGAACGTGTTGGATGTCATCGGTCTCGACATAGTTCTAAAGTTTTGGTGATCAGAGTGCCGTGCTGAAGGCCTGGAAGTAACGGAGAAGGTGCAGGCTGGCCGCCACAAGATTGCAGATAGTCCAGAAAGTCTGCAGAAGAATCATTTTCATGCTTCCTTTCATGTTAACTTAAAAAAAAAAAAAGCAATTCCCCTTCATTTCTTCTTACTTTATCAGGAAGAAAGGCTCAATTAGCTACAAATAAGTCTTTAACTGCTAATCTCACTAAATTCTTTTAATTATAGAGGCTCTGGGCAAACAAATATGTATTAAATGAATGAACTGGTCACATAGAACTAAAGAAATCGCACATTTCCCCACCTCTGTGCCTTGCTGAGGCTGTTCTACTGTCTTGGACATCCTTTCCCCTCGGCTGGGACAAGTTGAATCCTGTTTATCTTTCTGCACTGCACCTATAAGAGGTTTTATAAAAAGAAATGACAACCCCACGTTGACAAAGGTGTGGTGAAAAGGCCGCCTTGTCTGTCACCGGATGGAATGTACCTGGTTTTACCTTTCTGAAAAACAATCAATGTACCTCATGAATTACTCCTCAGTAAACTTATCATAATAAGGTGAGCAAAGATTTAGGGACCAGTGTGTTTATTGAAATGTTATTTTTTTGTGTTGGGTCTTGCCTAGGCTACACAACGAGATGAATGGAACTTAACTCTATCAATGAATGCAATGCACCTGGTTTTACCTTTCTGAAAAATAATCAATGTACCTCATGAATTAATCCTCAGTAAACTTATCAAAATAAGGTGAGCAAAGATTTAGGGACCAATGTGTTTGTTGAAATGTTATTTTTTGTGTTGGGTCTTGGCTAGGCTAGACAAGGAGATGAATGGAACTTAACCTAGGTAAGAAAGCCTCGTCCAGGCATCTATTTACATCTGATTAAATGGCAACTGAGATGCTTCTTGGAAGAGAAGTGGGGTTGGAATTAAAGAAAATTATTAAGAAAAATTTCAGATACACAAAATAGAGTGATAGAATAAACTTTCATATTCTGGTCACCCAGATTTAACAAGTATCACAAGTATCACAATTTTGCAACATTTGCTTCTACCCCTTCATTTTCTTTGCTGAGATATTTTAAAGCACATCCCATTGCTTATGCCATTTCATCTTTACATACTTCAGTATGCATCTTTTAAAAATATTAACTTATGTCTGCAATGCCATTATTTACACCTAACAAAATTAATATTTTCTTAGTATCATTTATGGTTTGGTTTTAAATAAAAGTTTAATTTTTATGGGGGCAGTAGTCAGAATCCAAACAAGGTCCATTACATTTGACTGTTGGGGATGAAAGGGTTTTTGTTTTTTGTTTTTTTGGTTTAAATTTTTTTTATTTACATAAGTTTTTGGGAAGCAGGTGTTGTTTGGTTACATGAATAAGCTCTTTAGTGGTGATTTCTGAGATTTTGGGGCACCCATCACCCAAGCAGTGTACCCTGTACCCAATGTGTAGTCTTTTATCCTTCACTACCCCCCACCTTTTCCCCGATTCCCTGAAGTCCAATACAGCATTCTTATTCCTTTGTGTCCTCATAGCTTAGCTACCACATGTGAGTGAGAACATGTGATGCTTTTCCTTTCCTGAGTTACATGACTTAGAAGCACAGTCTTCAGTTCCATCCAGGTTGTTGCAAATGCCATAATTTCATTCATATTTATGACTAGGTAGTATTCTATGGTACCTATATACCACATTTTCTTTATCCACTTGTTGATTGATGAGATTTTTATGCTGTTTCCATATTTTTTGCAATTACAAGTTGTGCTGCTATAAACATGTGTGTGTAAGTATCTTTTTCATATAATGACTTCTTTTCCTCTTGATGAATACCTAATAATGCTGGATCAAACGGTAGATCTACTTTTAATTAATTTTTTTTTTTTTGAGATGGAATCTCACTCTGTTGCCCAGGCTGGAGTGCAGTGGTGCAATCTCAGTTCACGGCAACCTCCGCCTCCCAGGTTCAAGTGATTTTCCTGCCTCAGCCTCCTGAGTAGCTGGGACTACAGCTGTGTGCCACCACGCCCAGCTAATTTTTGTATTTTTAGTAGAGACGAGGGTGGGGGGTGTTCACCGTGCTGGCCAGGATGGTCTCAATCGCTTGACCTTTTGATCTGCCCACCTCGGATTCCCAAAGTGCTGGGATTACAGGTGTGAGCCACTGCACCTGGCCTACTATTAATTCTTTAAGGAATCTGTACACTGTTTTCCATAGTGGTTGTACTAGTTTATATTCCCACCAACAGTGTAAAAGTGTTCCCCTTTCACTACATCCATGCCAACATCTATTCTTTTTTGATTCCTTGATTATGGCCATTCTTGCAGGAGTGAGGTGGTATTGTATTGTGGTTTTGATTTGCATTTCCCTGATAATTAGTGATGTTGAACATTTTTCCATATGCTTGTTGGACATTATTTTATCTTCCTTTGAGAAATGTCTATTGATGTCCTTAGTGTACTTTTTGATGGGATTGTTTTTTCTTGCTCATTTGTTTGAGTTCTTTGTAGATTCTGGATGTACTAATATCCAGAGTAAGAGTTCTGTCACTCTTACTCTTGTCAGTTTCAGTGGGTATATAATTCTAAGTTTGCACATGGAATTTTGGGTTGACTCAAAAATGTTATTCCACTGTGTTCTATCATCCATTAGTCCAACTATTTTTCTTTATAAGTAAACTGTCCTTTTTTCTCCAGCTGCTTCTAAGATCTTCTCTTTGTCTTTGATGTGCTGTAGTTTCTTTTTTCTTTTTTCTTTTTTTTTTTTTTGAGGGGAGTCTCACTCTGTCACTCAGGCTGCAGTGCAGTGGCACGATCTCTGCTCACCACAAGCTCCACCTCCTGAGTTCATGCCATTCTCCTACCTCAGCCTCCCAAGTAGCTGGGACTACAGGCACCCACCACAATACCCAGCTAATTTTTTGTATTTTTAGTAGAGACAGGGTTTCATCATGTTAGCCAGGATGGTATCAATCTCCTAACCTCGTGATCTGCCCACCTCGGCCTCCCAAAGTGCTGGGATTATAGGCGTGAGCCACTGCACCCGGCCCCATGTGCTGTAGTTTCACAACAATGTGTGTGCCTGGATGTTCACTTCTTTTTATTTATCCAGCTTAAGATTCTTTAATCATTCTAAATATGAAACTTAGCATCTTTCAACAATTCTGGAAAATTCTCAATCATAATCTCTGTGAATATTTGTCTAAGTATTATCAATCTTTTATCTCTTCTGGAATTTCAGTTGGATGTAAGATAGATCTTATCATTTTATCATTTGTCTGTCTTAATTTCTATTTTTATCTCTCAGTTTTCATGGAGTGCATTCTGGAAGTGGCTCCTTGGATCACTTCCAGTTCAACAGCTCTATTTTCAGCTGTGTCTATACTTTTGTTTCAGTCATCCTTGAGTTCTATATTTCTAGTTGTTCTACTGCATTATTTTTCAAATCTTTGGTTGTTATTAAGATTTTATATTTCTTGCTTATGTTTTAAGACTCAATTTATTTCTTGTTACATACTAAACATACAAATTTTATGCTCAGAAGTATTTGCGATCTGAGTTTGACATCTAGTTTTTTTCTGCTGGCTCTCACTCATGGTGCTTATTCTCCATGTATGTTTCTGATGATGTTGAACACAAATTAATTTCCTTGAAGTTTTATTTTGGGAAACGCTTTGAGAGCTGCTTTGAAATTACAGTCTTTCATAGAGGATTTTCATGTCTTTCTGCTAATTCTCTGGGGCGCTCGTTATTGTAGACTATAAATTAAATAATCCACTTGACAGTTTTTTGGATTGCACAGGTAATGTGAACCTGGGACCCAAATCTATATGAGGAAGAACTTCTTACAAATTATCAGGGTAATTTGTTTTGCCTTCTATCAAGTATAAGAGTCAAGAGAAGAAAGTTTCCAGCTGAAGATTTATCTCTCGTTCACCCTTGTTGTGAACCTCTAGGCCTTTGAGGGTTCCAGTTTTATGTGGGGGATTTTGTATTTGATTCCTACTTTGATTGGGCCTTGGATTTTACCTGTGGTCCATGTAGTTCTAAAGAAAGAGTTATAAGATCACTAGAGTTTGAAGGTCACTAGAGTTTTTTCACAGCAAAACTCAGTTTGGGAGATCTTTTAATCTATGACTCTCACTTTCACATTTTGTCTTTGGAGTTCCTTACTCTTTTTGTCTAGCTTAGCAATGAACTTAATATGATGTTTGTTATGTTTTATGGCACTTTTATATTATTTACCTTTATATGACCTTATTATAAAACATTTGGCAGTAACGATGAAAACAAAAATCTATATGTTCTTTGAATCAGCAATTCTACTTCTAGAAATTTCTTTGGCAGAAATACACATATATAAAAATATATGCATTTTTTTGTTCACTGCTACATTATTTATAATAGTGAAAAACTATGAGTGTTCATTAATGACAACTCCATGCTATGAAGTAATGGTGAGTAGTTATTTAAAAGAATGAGTAGACATATGTACCAGCATAGGATGATCTCCAAATTTATTTCATTGTGTAGGTAGGAAAAAAAAAACAAAGAAGAATGCTGCTTTAGCCCTCTTCAGCAACCTTATTATATTTTTTATTTGTTTTTTTGGTTTTTCTCAAAAAAATCTTTAGCAGCAAGTGGTCATTACAACTATTATACAAACAATAAATGAATATTATTAAAAATGTGCTCTGCTAAATGTCTTTCATCTCTGATTTCAAAGAGCCATATGTTATCATAACATCAAACCATTAATAGACTAAGCATTTGTGTACATGCATAAAAGATAAGATTATTTAAAATTTCAAGATAGGATATTAACTTTATAAAAAAAGCTTTTGAAGGAAAAGCAATCTATTTTTTAAGGATTTTTTGGAGAGGTAGATAATTTCATCCATTATTATATTTTCCCTTCTAACACCCAGAGACAATGTATCTTTTATAAAAGACTATAATTCTGTCTAGCATAATGAATGATTTTTTCCCTTAATTTTTAATTTAAGTTCTGGGGTACATGTGTAATATGTGCAGGTTTGCTACATAGGTAAACATGTACCATGGTGGTGTGCTGCACAGATCAACCCATCACTTAAGTATTAAGCCCAGCATCCATTAGCAACTTTTCCAGATCCTCTCCTTCCCCTGACCCAACCCACCAACAGGCCCCAGTGTGTGTTGTTCCCTGTCATGTGTCCACGTGTTCTCATCAATCAGTTCCCACTTATAAATGAGACCATGCGGTGTTTGCTTTTCTGTTTCTGGGTTAGTTTGCTGAGGATGACGGCTTCCAGCTCCATCCATGTCCCTGCAAAGGACGTGATCTCGTTCCTTCTATGGTTGCACAATATTCCATGGTGTATATGTACCACATTTTCTTTATCCAGTCTATCATCTATGGGCATTTATGAATGCTTTTAAGTCAGTAAAATGTAATTATTTCTTATAATAGACATTTTAAGATAGTTGATGCTGTGAAACACTGGTGCCACATTTTACCTACTAGGTGCAAATGATATTTGAGTTAGGCAAATGACACTGTGAGAGGAGATAAGCAATCTTGTTCTTCAGGCAATTGTCATATAACTAAAGTAAACAATTACATAGTGCATAGAAAATTTTATGAAACAATTTGATTTTTTTAAAAAAAGGAAAGAAATAGAAAAATAATGATCTTGATTAATCATTCTTAAATACATTAAACTGAATATTTTAATGATATACCCTGCGCTTTTGAAAACAAGAAAGAAAAAATAGTCACTAAATTTCTACTGTGATGGGAGAGAAGGCATAGAGGGTTTTGGGAATGAATATAAATTTGAATATAAATTTGGGAATGAATATAAATTTCCAACAAAAACCATATGTTAAATATCTTCCTCAGTATGCTGTGTGACACACCTATTATAGTCTGCAAAGCGTAGACTGTCTTAGAAAGCCAAGTTTATATGTGAGTAATACTCAGTCCTCAAGAGTGAGGAGAAGGCTGTTAGAAAGAGTTAAAAAAAACCTCTCAGCCTAATAGATAGAATGGGATTTTGAGAGAATAAGCTCAAAAGTCTACGACATCTTCATGAGTAAATTGTATAGAATAACAGTGACAGCACATATGTAAGGAGGATAATAATGACACAGTCCACATTCAAAGTTTATCTATTTACAGCTTCTTGAGTCTTTTGCTTTTGAAACCTTTGTCTTATCTCCTCCTTCTTTTCTTTTCTTTTATTATTATACTTAAAGTTCTAGGGTACATGTGCACAGTGTGCAGGTTTGTTACATAGCTATACATATGCCACGTTGGTTTGCCGCACCCATCAACTCATCAGTTACATTAAATATTTCTCCTAACGCTATCCCTCCCCTAGTCCCCCAACCCTCAACAGGCCCCGATGTGTGATGTTTCCCTCCCTGTGTCCATTTGTTCATTGTTCAACTCCCATATACGAGTGAGAACATGCGGTGTTCGGTTTTCTGTCCTTGTGATAGTTTGCTGAGAATGATGGTTTCCAGCTTCATCCATGTCCCTGCAAAGGACATGAACTCACCTTTTTTTATGGTTGCTTAGTATTCCATGGTGTATATGTGCCACATTTTCTTAATCCAGTCTATTATTGATGAACATTTGGGTTGGTTCCAAGTCTTTGCTATTGTGAATAGTGCCACAATAAACATACGTGTGCATGTGTCTTTATAGTAGCATGATTTATAATCCTTTGGGTATATACCCAGTAATGGGATCGCTGGTTCTAATGGTATTTCTAGTTCTAGATCCTGAGGAATCACCACACTGTCTTCCACAATAGTTGAACCAATTTACACTCCCATCTATAGTGGAAAAGTGTTCCTATTTCTCCACATCCTCTCAAGCATCTGTTGTTTCCTGACTTTTTAATGATCACCATTCTAACTGGCATGAGACGGTATCTCATTGTGGTTTTGATTTGCATTTCTCTGATGACCAGTCATGATGAGCATTTTTTCATGTATCTGTTGGCTGCATGAATGTCTTCTTTTGAGAAGTTTCTGTTCATTTCCTTCGCCCACGTTTTGATGTGGTTGTTTGATTTTTTTCTTGTAAATTTGTTTAAGTTCTTTGTGGATTCTGGATATTAGCCCTTTGTCAGATGGGTAGATTGTAAAAATGTTCTCCCATTCTGTAGTTTGCCTGTACACTCTGAGGGTAGTTTCTTTTGCTGTGCAGAAGCTCTTTAGTTTAATTAGATTCCATTTGTCTATTTTGGCTTTTGTTACCATTGCTTTTGGTGTTTTAATCAGGAAGTCTTTGCCCATGCCTATGTCCTGAACGGTATTACCTAGGTTTTCTTCTAGGGTCTTTATGGTTTTAGGCCTTACATTTAAGCCTTTAATCCATCTTGAGTTAATTTTTGTATAAGGTGTAAGGAGGGGATCCAGTTTCAACTTTCTATATATGGCTAGCCAGTTTTCCCAGCACCATTTATTAAATAGGGGATCCTTTCCCCATTTCTTGTTTTTGTCAGGTTTGTCAAAGATCAGATGGTTGTAGATATGTGGTGTTATTTCTGAGGCCTCTGTTCTGTTCCATTGGTTTGTATCTCTGTTTTGATGCCAGTACCATGCTATTTTGGTTACTGTAGCCTTGTAGTATAGTTTGAAGTCAGGTAGCGTGATGCCTCCAGCTTTGTTCTTTTGGCCTAGGATTGTCGTGGCTATGAGGGCCCTTTTTTGGTTTCATATGAAATTTAAAGTCATTTTTTCCAATTCTGAGAAGACTCAGTGGTAGCTTTTTGGGGATAGTGTTGGATCTATAAATTACCTTGGGCAACATGGCCATTTTCACAATATTGATTCTTCCTATCCATGAGCATGGAATGTTCTTCCATTTGTTTGTGTCCTCTTTCATTTCATTGAACAGTGGTTTCTGGTTATCCTTCAAGAGGTCCTTCACATCCCTTGTTAGTTGGATTCCTAGTTATTTTATTCTCTTTGTAGTAATTGTGANTGCTTTTGGTGTTTTAATCAGGAAGTCTTTGCCCATGCCTATGTCCTGAACGGTATTACCTAGGTTTTCTTCTAGGGTCTTTATGGTTTTAGGCCTTACATTTAAGCCTTTAATCCATCTTGAGTTAATTTTGTATAAGGTGTAAGGAGGGGATCCAGTTTCAACTTTCTATATATGGCTAGCCAGTTTTCCCAGCACCATTTATTAAATAGGGGATCCTTTCCCCATTTCTTGTTTTGTCAGGTTTGTCAAAGATCAGATGGTTGTAGATATGTGGTGTTATTTCTGAGGCCTCTGTTCTGTTCCATTGGTTTGTATCTCTGTTTTGATGCCAGTACCATGCTATTTTGGTTACTGTAGCCTTGTAGTATAGTTTGAAGTCAGGTAGCGTGATGCCTCCAGCTTTGTTCTTTTGGCCTAGGATTGTCGTGGCTATGAGGGCCCTTTTTTGGTTTCATATGAAATTTAAAGTCATTTTTTCCAATTCTGAGAAGACTCAGTGGTAGCTTTTGGGGATAGTGTTGGATCTATAAATTACCTTGGGCAACATGGCCATTTTCACAATATTGATTCTTCCTATCCATGAGCATGGAATGTTCTTCCATTTGTTTGTGTCCTCTTTCATTTCATTGAACAGTGGTTTCTGGTTATCCTTCAAGAGGTCCTTCACATCCCTTGTTAGTTGGATTCCTAGTTATTTTATTCTCTTTGTAGTAATTGTGAATGAGAGTTCACTCATGATTTGGCTCTCTGTTTGTTCTTGGTGTATAGGAATGCTTATGATTTTCACACATTGATTTTGTATCCTGAGACTTTGCTGAAGTTGCTTATCAGCTTAAGGAGATTTTTGGCTGAGATGATGGGGCTTTCTAAATACACAATCATGTCATCCGCAAACAGAGACAATTTGACTTCCTCTTTTCCTAATTGAGTACCCTTTATTTCTTTCTCCTGCCTGAGTGTCCTGGCCTGAACTTCCAATAGTATGTTGAATACGAGCAGCGAGAGAGGGCATCCTTGTCTTGTGCCAGTTTTCAAAGGGAGTGCTTCCAGTTTTTACACATTCTGTAAGATATTGACTGTGAGTTTGTCATAAATAGCTCTTATTATTTTGAGATACGTTCCATCAATACCTAGTTTATTGAGAGTTTTTAGCATGAAAGGCTGTTGAATTTTGTTGAAGGACTTTTCTGCATCTACTGAGGTAATCATGTGGTTTTTGTTGTCGGTTCTGTTTATGTGATGGATTACGTTTATTGATTTGCATATGTTGAAACTGTCTTGCATCTCAGAGATGAAGCCAACTTGATTGTGTTGGATAAACTTTTTCATGTGCAGCTGGATTTGGTTTGCCCGTATTTTATTGAGTTTTCACATCGATGTTGGCCTAAAATTCTTTTTTGTGTGTGTGTCTCTGTGAGGCTTTGGTGTCAGGATGATACTGGCCTCATAAAATGAGTTAGGGAATGCTGAGACCATCTCGGTCATGGAGACCCTAACCCAGCAGCACTAGAGGAATTAAAGACACACACAGAAATATAGCATGTGGAGTGGGAAATTAGGGGACTCACAGCCTCAGAGCTGAGAGTCATGAACTGAGTTTGACCCACATATTTACTGATAGCAAGCCAGTGATAAGCATTGTTCTTATAGATTATAGATTAACTAAAACAGGAAATGAAGAGATGAGCCGAAATAAAGGGATGTGCTCTGGCTAGTTATCTGCAGCAGGAACATGTTCTTAAGGCACAAATCACTCATGCTATTGTTTGTGGCTTAGGAACACCTTAAGCAGGTTTCTGCTCTGGGTGGGCCAGGTGTTCCTTGCCATCATTCTAGTAAACTCACAACCTTCAGTGTGGGCATCATGGCCACCACGAACATGTCACAGTGCTGCAGAGATTCTGTTTATGGCCAGTTTTGGGGCCAGTTTATGGCTAGATTTGAGGGTCTGTTCCCAACGTGTCCCCCTTTTTTGTTTTGCAATGTGATAAAAGCAAAGGCGGCTTTATCATGGTGAGCTAATTCTCACAGGAGTCAGGATCCACATCTGCAGACTACACAAAGACAAACAACATAGATTAATGACACAATCGTCATTGAAATCACAGAGCCTCCAAGTGTTTTTATTTATTTTAATGGATTACTAGATGCTAATCCATCTGCATCTCCTTCAAGCACTCCAGTTCCTGGCATTAAGGTCAGGTGTGCCTGGGATGCTTTAAATATTTGTTCTTTTAATTTTGCAATATCCAATGACAAGTTTGTGGAGTGTCCTCCTAGATGTTTTTTCATTCTTTCCCAAATTTTGATCTTATTAAGAGCCATTAATAGTTTCCACAAATCCTTATGTTTAGCTCCTACAGTGGGTCATATCATTTGAGGTTGAGGTGCCACTATACCGCCATGTTTCCAGATAATAGGAACCCTTACTATATTTCTTGCCATTTCTACCATCTGACCATTTTGTTCAGACCAACTGAACATAGTGTGGCCATGGCACACACACTGAGAGGTACAATTCAAACTAAACATCCCCTTAGAGGACCAATCAATAATGATTCCATAGGAATTGTTGCACAGCACCTCTACCTGTTCTGCAATACAATCTTTCCAAACAAGTACATTCATTTTTTTCTAACCAGGTCCATTCCTATTTACAAATAGGTTTTTGAAGGTGGTATGCCTCAATTATAGGAGCAGATTTATTATGGTAAATACTGAGATCAGAAAGCCTGTGTAACTTGTCATAGAGTGATTACATCCAGGCATTATTGACAGCCAAATTGATAAATATGCCCAATAAGTATAATTGTTCTCTGTGTCAGCCCTTGTTTAAGGAATACTTATGGCAATGGTGATCATCGCTATCATAGCTGTCATTAAATTACTCATTGTGACTGGTTGTCCCACTTTCCTCAGGTTTTCTTCCATCATCTGTGACAGCTTCTTGATCTGTCCTCAGGTAGGTGGCTGTATTCAGCCGGTGTTGCTTGTGACAGTTGGGGTCCTCCTCAGTGTCAGTCTTGACGTGACTGCCACCAGTGGGTCTTTGTGATCCTCCAAAAACCTCTTCCTGGATATCTGGCTCATAGTAAGGCTTTAGATGTCTCAATGGCACCCAAACTGGCTGTTGACTTAGTCCTGGAGAAACACAAGCATAAGCTCTACCCCAAGTTATTATTTTACCTATTTCCCAACTTTTTTGTTATCAGATCTCTCCACCAAACCAGTTGTTCTGCTTCTGTCTTTGCAGCTGGTTTCTGTAGATGATGTTCAGCTGCTGATAACATCTGGCCTTTAGGCAGGCTTAAAAAATTTAAAGTTGATAATGCTAGATTCAATTGCATATGCGGTGTCCCATAATCCCTGTTTCCCCCTTTTTGTGTTTGCAACTGCTGTTTCAGGGAGAGATTCATTCTTTCCACTATGGCTTGTCTTTGAGAATTATATGGGATACTAGTAATGTGTTTAATATTTCATATAGAGAAAAATGTAGCTAGAGCTTGGCTAGCATAGCCTGGGGAACTATCTCTTTCAATAGAAGCTGGAATGCCCATCACCACAAAACACTGCAAAACGTGATATTTAACAAAGGCAGAAGACCCTCCTGATTGGCATGTAGCCCAGGCAAAGTGAGAAAAGGTGTCCACACATGGATGTACATAAGTTAGTCTCCCAAACGAGGGAATATGTGTGATGTCCATTTGCCAAAAAGAATTAGGTTCCAATCCTTGAGGATTAACTCCTCCTGTAAAAGATGAGGAATGCACCATTTGGCAAGTTGAGCATTGCTGGCTAATAGCTTTAGCTTCTTTCCAGGTAATGCTGTATCTGCATTTGAGACCAGAGGCATTAATGTGGGTTAAATTGTGGAAGTGTCTGGCATTAGATATTGCAGTAGAAACTAGGCGATCGGCTATTTGATTCCCTGAAGTCAAGGTCCTGGAAGAGGTGTATGAGCCCTAATATGAGTAATGTAAAAAAGGTTCATTTTACTCCTAATTGCTGCTTGCAGTTGGGTAAATAAAGTCATCAGTTATTCATCTGTATGAAATTGTAACTGAGCATTTTCAACTAACTGTATAGAATGAACCACATATGAAGAATCAGAAATCACATTAATAGGCATATTAAAAGCAGTCAATACCTCAGTTATAGCTACAAGCTCTGCTTTTTGAGCTGAAGTGTAGGTTATCTGAAAAACCTTACCTATTGAGCCAGAATAAGAAGTTTTACCATTACTAGACCCATCGGTAAAAACATTCTCAGCACCTTCAATTGGTTTAAATTTAGTTATTTTAGGGAGAATCCAATCAGTTAATTTCAAAAATTGAAACAGTTTTGTTTTAGGAAAATGATTGTCAAGAACACCCACAAAGTCAGTTAAATGGATTTGCCAAGTAAGACTATTTATAAAAGCTCATTGTATTTGTGCCTTCATGAGAGGGACAATAATTTTCCAGGATCATATCCATGCAATTTAACAATCTGAGTTCTCCCATTTCCTATCATAGTAGCGATTTGATCCAAATAAGGAGTTAGAGTCCGTGGATTAGTATGTGGAAGAAAAAGCCACTCTACAAGATCTTCCTCTTGAACAATAACACCAGTAGGTGAATGCTGAGTTGAAAAAATTAGCAAATCTAGAGTCTTCTCTGG
>NW_016807906.1:1137511-1149950 GCF_001698545.2 Rhinopithecus bieti
AGAATCCAATCAGTTAATTTCAAAATTGAAACAGTTTTGTTTTAGGAAAATGATTGTCAAGAACACCCACAAAGTCAGTTAAATGGATTTGCCAAGTAAGACTATTTATAAAAGCTCATTGTATTTGTGCCTTCATGAGAGGGACAATAATTTTCCAGGATCATATCCATGCAATTTAACAATCTGAGTTCTCCCATTTCCTATCATAGTAGCGATTTGATCCAAATAAGGAGTTAGAGTCCGTGGATTAGTATGTGGAAGAAAAGCCACTCTACAAGATCTTCCTCTTGAACAATAACACCAGTAGGTGAATGCTGAGTTGAAAAAATTAGCAAATCTAGAGTCTTCTCTGGATCTATTCTACTTATTTTAGCTTTATGGGCTTGCTTTTCGATTAGCTGCAGCTCTGCCTCAGCTTCTTTTTTAATTGCTGAGGACTAGGGAGACTGGGATCTCCTCTAAGGATAGAAAATAGATTACTCATGGCATAGGTAGGAATTCCTTGAGCAGGTCATATCCAATTAATGTACCCTAGTAATGTTTGAAAGTCATTTAATGTTTTCAATTGACCCCTACATATGGCTACTTTCTGTGGCACAATGGTAGTGTCATTTACTAAGGTCCCCAAGTAGGAGTAGTCTGAATTTTGTCAGGAGCTATAATTAAACCAGTGTGAGAAATCAAATTTTATAAGTAAGCATAACATTGGAGTAATATTTCTTAAGTGGGGGCAGCACAAATTATATCGTCCATATAATTAATAATGTAACACTGTGAAAATTTTTTATGAGTAGGTTCAATTTCTTGCTCTACATAAATCTGGCAAATTGTTCAACTGTTTAACATGCCTTGTGGCAACATATTCCAGTGAAAATGCCTGGAAGACTCCAGGTTGTTTGCTGCAGGAATTGTAAATGTTCACAGCCTTGCTCAGCTGAGGGGAGAGTAAAGAAACATTATTTTAAATCTATGACTATTAAAGGCAAATTTTTTGGAATCATAACAGGAGAAGGCAGTCCTGGCTGCAATGTCCCCATAGTTTGTATAAGTGAATTAATGGCTTCAAGATCTGTCAACATTCTCCATTTACCTGATTTTTTCTTAATAACAAAGACTGGAGAATTCCAGGGGGAAAATGTTGGAGTTCTGTGCCCTTTTTCTAATTGTTCAGTAACTAAGTGCTCTAAAGCCTCCAGTTTCTCTTTACTCAGTGGCCATTGTTCTATCCAAATTGGCTTATCTTTTAACCATTGTAAAGGTATAGATTCTGGAGGCTTAACAATGGCCACAATAAAAAATGATATCCTAAACCTTGCTGGGAACTTTGTCTTTCGACTTGAAGTGGTTCCTTCAAATCTTGCAATTATTTTCCTAGTCCCATACCAGGGACAGATCCCATTTCATGTATCATATGTTGACTTTGAGGGCTATATAATTGCTCTGGAATTAGAACTTGTGCTCCCCATTGTTGTAATAAATCTCTTCCCCATAAATTTATAGGTACAGAAGTTACAATTGGCTGAATAGTCCCAGGTTGTTGCAATGCAAAATACAAGTACTTTGATATACTTCAGGGGCTTTACCAACTCCAACTATGTTAAACTGAGCACATTGAATTGGCCAAATGGACAGCCAGTGCTGTAGAGAAATGAGTGAAATGTCCACTCCTGTATCTACCAAACCTTTAAATTTATTTCCCTGAACAGTTATTTCACAGGTAGGATGTTTATCAGTAATTTGATTCACCAAATAAGCGGCTTTGCCTTGTTTATTTGTGCCTCCAAATTCACCTGTTTGTTTAATTTCACTTTGCCCCATTTCCATGTATGACACAATCAGGAGCTGTGCTATACACTCTCCTGGCTCTGCTTTCCAGGGAACAGAAGTAGAGACAACAATTTGAATGTCCCCATTGTAATCTGACTCAATGACTCCTGTTTGTACTTGTACTCTTTTTAAATTTAAACTAGGCCTACCTAGAAGTCATCCTATCATCCCCGCTGGCAACATCTGATGGAGACAGCAACATTCTTTAACAGTACCATTAAAAAAGGAGAATCTGGTCCATACTGATTAATAGCTTGCTTAAATTATTGAGTAATTTAAAAGGAAAAGGCTGAAATGTAGCTATAATATTTCCCTGTTGATCTGGGGGATGTATCCTAACAGGGAACTGCCAAGCATCTATATCACCCTCTCATCTAGCTTGCTGGATTCCTGCCTGAATAGAACTGCGAGTGACTGCTTGAGGTGCTGCTTGAACAGTCACTGGGGCAACTACTTTTCACCCAGTGTTCTCTGAAAAAGAAATCTCTGGAAAGTCAGGCCACTCTTTTTCTTCAAAATAATGAGGGGGTGCAGAAGGGTAGGGATGAACCTCTTTCTCCTTTATTGCTTTAGCTTTAGCTGACCAACAAACTTGGTCTGTCACCTCTTCTGTTACTGCATTATACTTTCCTTCCTACTCATCATCAGTGTGAAGCATTTCCAAGGTGGAACGAACCAGAGCCCACACCTGTCCCATTGTTACCCTGATTCTTCTGAGGTCCCCTTCTTACTCACCACAGGGATTGCTTAAGAGTACTCAAGTGTCCTCCAGCTTAGTTCCATGTTTCTAATCGTCACTCCAGCAACACTTCAACCTGGGTTTGAGCCCCACGTTCGGCGCCAGTTGCCCAGACCAGCTCAGTCATGGAGACCCTAATGTCTCCATGTGCTAGAGGAATTAAAGACACACACACAGAAATATAGCATGTGGAGCAGGAAATCAGGGGACTCACAGTCTTCAGAGCTGAAAGCCACGAACCGAGTTTTACCCACATATTTATTGACAGCAAGCCAGTGACAAGCATTGTTTTTATAGACCACAGATTAACTAAAATGGGAAACAAAGGGATGGGCCAAAACAAAGGGATGTGCTCTGGCTAGTTATCTGCAGCAGGAACATGTCCTTAAGGCACAGATCGCTCATGCTATTGTTTGTGACTTAGGAACGCTTTAAGCGGTTTTCCACCCTAGGTGGGCCAGGTGTTCCTTGCCCTCATTCTGGTAAACCCCCAACCTTCAGTGTAGGCATCATGGCCATCATGAACATGTCACAGTGCTGCAGAGATTTTGTTTATGGCCAGTTTTGGGGCCAGTTTATGGCCAGATTTGTGGCCTTCTTCCCAACAAGGGAGGATTCCTTCTTTTTCTATTGACTGGAATAGTTTCAGAAGGAATGGTACCAGCTC
Organism: Rhinopithecus bieti; assembly: GCF_001698545.2. Lineage (NCBI taxonomy): Eukaryota > Metazoa > Chordata > Mammalia > Primates > Cercopithecidae > Rhinopithecus > Rhinopithecus bieti. The sequence continues at coordinate 1,140,745 of NW_016807906.1, forward strand.
CTCTTTATACCTCTGGTAGAATTTGCCTGTGAATCCATCTGGTCCTGGACTTTTTTTGGTTGGTAGGCTATTAATTATTGCCTCAATTTCAGAGCCTGTTATTGGTCTATTCAAAGATTCAACTTCTTCCTGATTTAGCCTTGGGAGGGTGTATGTGTCCAGGAATTTATCCATTTCTTCTAGATTTTCTAGTTTATTTGCATAGGGGTGTTTACAGTATTCTCTGATGGTAGTTTGTATTTCTGTGGGATCGGTGGTGATATCCCTTTTATCATTTTTTACTGCGTCTTTGATTCTTCTCTCTTTTCTTCTTTATTAGTCTTGCTAGCTGTCTATTTTGTTGATCATTTGAAAAAATTGCCTCCTGGATTCTTTAATTTTTTGAAGAGTTTTTCATGTCTCTATCTCCTTCAGTTCTGCTCTAATCTTAGTTATTTCTTGTCTTCTGCTAGCTTTTGAATTTGTTTGCTCTTGATTCTCTAGTTTTTTTTTTTTTTTTTTTCCTGAGATGGAGTGTCGTTCTGTCACCCAGGCTGGAGTGCAGTGGTGCTATCTCAGCTCACTGCAAACTCCACCTCCCAGGTTCACCCCATTCTCCTGCCTCAGCCTCCCGAGTAGCTGGGACTACAGGTGCCCACGCCACACCCAGCTAATTGTTTTTAGTAGAGATGGGGTTTCACCATGTTAGCCAGGAAGGTCTCGATCTCCCGACCTCGTGACCCACCCACCTAGGCCTCCCAAAGTGCTGGGATACTGGTGTGAGCCACCATGCCCAGCCCTCTAGTTCTTTTAATGGTGTTGTTAGGGTGTTGATTTTAGATCTTTCCTGCTTTCTCTTGTGGGCATTTAGTGCTATAAATTTCCCTCTACATATTGCTTTAGATAACATCCCAGAGATTCTGGTACATTATGTCTTTGTTCTCATTGTTTCAAAGAACATCTTTATTTCTGACTTCATTTCGTTATTTACCCAGTAGTCATTCAGGAGCAGGTTGTTCAGTTTTCCTGTAGTTTTGTGGTTTTGAGTGAGTTTCTTAATCCTCAGTTCTAATTTGATTGCACTTCGGTCTGAGAGGCAGTTTGTTTTGATTTCTGTTCTTTTATATTTGCTGAGGAGTGTTTTACTTCCAATTATGTGGTCAATTTTAGAATAAGTGTGGTGTGATGCTGAGAAGAATGTATATTTTGTTGATTTGGCTGGAGAGTTCTGTAGATGTCTACTAGGTCCGCTTGGTCCAGAGCTGAGTTCAAGTCCCAAATATCCTTGTTAATTTTCTGTCTCATTGATCTGTCTAATGTTGACAGTGGGGTGTTAAAATTTCCCATTATTATTGTGTGGGAGTCTAAGTCTCTTTGTAGGTTTCTAAGAACTTGCTGTATAAATCTGGGTGCTCCTGTATTGGGTACATATATATTTAGGATAGTTAGCTCTTCTTGTTGAATTGATCCCTTTACCATTAGGTAATGGCCTTGTCTCTTTTGATCTTTGTTGGTTTAAAGTCTGTTTTATCAGAGACCAGGATTGCAACCTCTGCCTTTTTTTTGCTTTCCATTTGCTTGGTAGATCTTCCTCCATCCCTTTATTTTGAGCCTATGTGTGTCTCTGCACGTGAAATGGGTCTCCCGAATACAGCACACTGATGGGTCTTGACTCTTTATCCAATTTGCCAGTCTGTGTCTTTTAATTGGAGCCTTTAGCCCATTTACATTTAAGGTTAATATTGTTATGTGTGAATTTGATCCTGTCATTTATGATGCTAGCTAGTTATTTTGCCCGTTAATTGATGCAGTTTCTTCATAGCGTCAATGGTCTTTACAATTTGGTGTGTTTTTGCAGTGACTGGTGCTGGTTGTTCCTCTCCACGGTTAGTGCTTTGTTCAGGAGCTCCTGTAAGGCAGGCCAGGTGGTGACAAAATCTCTCAGGATTTGCTTGTCTCTAAAGGATTTTATCTCTCCTTCACTTATGAAGCTTAGTTTGGCTGGATATGAAATTCTGGGTTGAAGATTGGCCCCCACTCTCTTCTGGCTTGTAGGGTTTCTGCAGAGTGATCTGCTGCTAGTCTGATGGACTTCTCTTTGTGGGTAACCTAACTTTTCTCTCTGACTTCCCTTAACATATTTTCCTTCATTTCAACCTTGGTGAACCTGACAACTATGTGTCTTGGGGTTGTTCTTCTTGAGGAGTATCTTTGTGGTGTTCTTTGTATTTCCTGAAGTTGAATATTGGCCTCTCTTGTTAGGTTGGGGAACTTCTCCTGGACAATATCCTGAGGAGTTTTTTTCTAATTTGGTTCCATTCTCCCCATCACTTTCAGGTACACCAATCAAAATGTAGATTTGGCCTTTTCACATAGTCCCTCATTTCCTGGAGGCTTTGTTAATTTCGTTCTTTTTTCTCTAATCTTGTCTTCTCACTTTATTTTATTAATTTGATCTTCAATCACTGATATCCTTCCTTCTGCTTGATGGAATCAGCTATTGAAGCTTGTGTATGCTTCATGAAGTTCTTGAAATGCGGTTTTCAGCTCCATCAGGTCATTTGAGCTCATATCTACACTAGTTATTCTAGTTATCCATTCATCTAACCTTTTTTTCAAGGTTCTTAGCTTCCTTGTGATGGGTTAGAACATGCTCCTTTAGCTCAGAGAAGTTTGTTATTTTTGACCTTCTGAAGCCTACTTCTATCAATTTGTCAAACTCATTCTCCTTCCAGTTTTGTTCAATTGCTGGCGAGGGGTTGCATTCCTGTGAAGGAGAAGAGACATTATTGTTTTTGGAATTTTCAACCTTTCTGTTCTGGTTTCTTCCCAACTTTGTGGTTTTGTCTACCTTTGGTCTTTGATGTTGGTGACCTACAGATGAGGTTTTGGTGTGGATATCCTTTTTGTTGATGTTGATGCTATTACTTCTGTTTGTTAGTTTTCCTTCTAACAGACAGGCCCCTGAGCTGCAGGTCTGTTGGAGTTTGCTGGAGGTCCACTCTAGACACTGTTTGTCTGGGTATCACCAGTGGAGGCTGCAGAACAGCAAATATTGCTGCCTGATCCTTCCTCTGTAAGCTTCGTCCCAGAGGGGCACCCACCTTTATGTGGTGTCTTTTGGCTCCTACTGGGAGGTGTCTTCCAATCAGGTTACATGGGGGTCAGGGACACACTTGAGGAGGCAGACTGTCTGTTATCAGAGCTCGAACACCGTGCTGGGAGAACCACTGCTCTCTTCAGATCTCTCAGGCAGGGATATTTAAGTCTGCAGAAGCTGCCTACTGCCTTTTGTTCAGATATGCCCTGCCCCCAGAGTTGGAATCTAGAGAGGCAGTAGACCTTGCTGAGCTGCGGTGGGCTCCACCCAGTTTGAGCTTCACCACTTTGTTTACACTGTGAGCTTAGAACCACCTACTCATGCCTTAGCAATGGTGGAGACCCCTCTCCCCGCCAAGCTTCAGCTTCCCAGGTAGATCTCAGACTTCTACACTAGCAGCGAGCAAGGCTCCGTGGGTGTGGGACCTGCTGAGTCAGGCACAGGAGGGAATCTCCTGGTCTGCTGGTTGTGAAGACTGTGGGAAAAGCACAGTATTTGGGCATAAGTGTACCATTCCTCCAGGTACAGTCACTCATAGCTTCCCTTGTCTAGAGAAGGGAAATACCCTGACTCCTTGTGCTTCCCAGATGAGGTGATGCCTCACCCTGCTTCAGCTCACCCTCTGCGGGCTGCACCCATTGTCCAACCAGTCCCAATGAGATGAATGAGTTACCTCAGTTGAGTTACCTTAGTTGGAAATGCAGAAATCTCCCATTTTCTGTGTTGATCTCTCTGGGAGCTATAGACCGGAGATGTTCCTATTCAGCCATCTTGGAAGTGACCTCCTCCTTCCTTTTCTGAGTTTCAAAACTGTTTATATAGGTTGGGAATTTTATTTGCTAAAAGTCTGAGGAACTTATTTGTAAAACATTCCAAACCTGTAGCCTTTGGAGTAGATATTTCTTCTTCTCTTATTTTTCCAAAGTTACTAATCCATGCCAGTTGCAACTCCTTCTCCTTCTCCTTCTCCTTCTCCTTCTTCTTCTTCTTCTTCGATGTATTCTCACTCTGTCACCCAGGCTGGAGTCTTGGCTCACTTCAACCTCTGCCTCCCAGGTTCAAACAATTCTGCTCCAGCCTCCAGTGTAGCTGGGACTACAGGCGTGTGTCACCACTCCTGGATAATTTTTAATATTTTTACTAGAGACAGGGTTTCACCATGTTAGACAGGGTCTCGATCTCCTGTCCTTGTGATCTGCCTGCCTCAGTCTTCCAAAGTGCTAGGATAACAAGCATGAGCCACCGCATCTGGCTGCAACTTCTTCACAAGCAATTTTGGCAGCTTCTACATTTGCAAAAAATGTTCTATTTTATTGTGATCTTAAAATTTTAAACAGAATTGTACATTGTGTCCTATTATAATTCTTATTCTCTTTCACACCTGTGCTGTCCATTTACTTGTTCATAATTTGAGTTTTTGAATGGTATGACAGCATTTTTATTTAAATATAAATAAGGGATAGGATATAAATATGGAAAGACAGAAACACAAACATTAACAGCAGGTATATCTGGGTTGTTGGATTATAACTGATTTCTTCTTTGTTAATATTTTCAATGAATTGTGAATGCATTAATTTTTAATTAGGGAAAATATAATCTTTAACTTAAGTAATATATCCTGGCTGCCAAACTTTGCTTTCCAATGGTACTTGAGTTGCTTGTTGTTCTTTCTCCCAATTAAAGGGCACAATCATGGAGAAATGGTACCATCAGTCACCGCTGTGGAAGTTTAAATTAACAAAAATTTCTGGAGCCCAACTTGGCAATAAATTTTTAAAAAATGCAATATTTGTATATTCCTTGTCCAGAAATTGCACTTTCGGGAATTTTTTAAGTGAGGTAGTAAAGTTGAGGAGTAATAACAAAATGTCTACATATGGGTGTTTAGAGCTGCTCTTTTTTTTTTCTTTTTTATTATACTTTAAGTTCTAGGGTACGTGTGCACAACGTGCAGGGTTGTTACATATCTATACTTGTGCCATGTTGGTGTGCTGCACCCATCAACTCGTCAGCACCCATCAACTCGTCATTTACATCAGGTATAACTCCCAATGCCATCCCTCCCTCCTCCCCCCTCCCCATAATAGGCCCCGGTGTGTGATGTTCCCCTTCCAAAGTCCAAGTGATCTCATTGTTCAATTCCCACCTATGAGTGAGAACATGCGGTGTTTGGTTTTCTGTTCTTGCGATAGTTTGCTGAGAATGATGGTTTCCAGCTGCATCCATGTCCCTACAAAGGACACGAACTCATCCTTTTTTATGGTTGCATAGTATTCCATGGTGTATATATGCCACATTTTCTTAATCCAGTCTGTCACTGATGGACATTTGGGTTGATTCCAAGTCTTTGCTGTATGATACCTGGGATTTATTTTAATCGGGTATGAAAAACATGCAGACACGAACATACCTGCTATGAAGGAAGAAGTTTTTATTATGGTCAGAGTGCTCTAGAAACAGGAGGCATGATAAGTTATGCATATCACATGGGGAAGCACTGAGGTGGTGTGAGCTGGTGGGGGTGAGTGAGGAATGCTGGTGGGACTCTTTATTGTGGTTTTCATGGGAAGAGTTGGGGAAGACAAGGTAAGCAGGCTCAGCAGGATTATGGTGGAAGAGCTTAAATAATTTCCCTGGGCTCTAGGCTGCAGGGGCTGTTTCTAGTTGTCAGGTACCTGGTTCTAGAGTGATTACAGCATAGGGATCAGTACCCACGCATGAGAGCCATGAAAGAAGGAAGTGGGGGAATGAGCCCTGAACTGGTTTGTTTGCATCTAATAGATGTGTTCACAGGCAAGTCCTTTACTTTCTCTAGGTATTAGCTAGTCTCCTGGGTCATCAAGATCTCAGATGTCAAAATATCAAGAATGCAGAAAGTCTTATAAACTATAATCACTCTACTATGCTATCGAACTCCAGGACTTACTGGTTCTATCTGACTGTAGTTTTCTCCCCATTAGTGATCCTCTCTTCATCCTCCTCTTCCCCCTACCCTTTCCAGCCTCTGGAAACCATCATTCTTCTATCCCCAAATATGTACAATTGTTATGTATTGAAAAAGAATACCGAAAATAAGAAAACATGATTAGTATCTCGACACTATCTAATCTGGCAGTCATTAGTCAAATAACGTTGTTGAGTACAGTCAATCATCAACTACAATGGTTTGACTTAGTGGATTTTTGACTTTATGGTGGTATAAAAGTGATGCACCTTCAGTAGAAACTACTTTGAGTACTCATACAACAATTCTGTTTTTTACTTTCAGTACAGTATTCAATAAATTACATTAAGAAAATAAGCAAAAAGAAAAAACCCACAGTTAAATAAAAAATATAAAATAAGATAATAGGAAATAAGTTAAAACTGGGCAGTAATTACAAAAATATAGAACTAAAAGATAAAAGATTTATTAAAGCCAGACAGTCTTAGATTAGGTTAAGAAAAAAAAGCCCACCAAATCCAGCTACATGCTGTTTACAAGACACATGTACATAAAATTTAATTTAAAAACTTTGATAAATAAAGGATAAAAACTATTTCAGATAAATGTTAATCAAAGAAAGCTAGTTCAGAAACATTACCAGACAAAATGGATTTTAGGGCAAAAAGAATTATTTGAGATAAAGATGGCCATTATTCAAAAAAAAAGGAATAATTCACTCACAAATAATGGAAAAACATGTGAAAGATTTGAATTACATATACAGAGTAATGTATCCAGTATTTAGGGAATTAACATTATTTTTAGGCACACATGAAATATTTCAAATAAAATTGGGTATTTAATAAGCCGTAAAGAAAGTTTGAAAAAATGCCAAGAAATTGATATCATACAGATGTCTGTTGATAACAATCTGTCATATCAGCAATAAAATCAGAAATCAGTAAAAGAAAGATACCACCTTTTATATTTAGCCAATTAAAACCACTCTTCTAATAGATTTGAGTCAATAGAAGTCACAATGAAAACTAGAAAATCTTTAGAAATGGATGGCAACATAATTGCTACATATCAAAATTTTGGGATTATAGATAAAGTAGTATTTAGAAAAGAAATCATGTCCTTAAATGCACGTAGTTTAAAAGAGAAAGGATAAGGAAATGCACAAGTACACACTCAAAAAATTGAGAAATGAGAACAGTTAATCTAAAGAATAAAATGATAAGGGTAAGAACAGAAATTAAAGAAATAGAAAATAGACCCTAGAGAAGATAAACTCTACTGAATACTATTTCTGTGAAAGAAAAAAAAAAAAAAAAACCCTTAATAAAAGAGAGAAAACTTTCAAGTTAGTGAAGGCACCAAAAATGACATTAGAAATAAAAAAGGAGCTTTAACTGTTTAGTAACTATATACACTGATTTAAAAAAAAGAAAGAAAAGAAAACACCGAATTTTGCCAAGAAATCTGAAAGCTTTGTAGAAACAAACAGCAATTTCCTAGAAACATATAACTCCTCAAAACAGATTTAAGGAGACACAGAAAATCTAAATAGTTCAATTATTTTAAAAAATGGAATAGATAGTAAAAAAATTTCTCCCAAAACAGTGGTTTGAACTATTTCATTAATTATTTCCATCCAATATTAAGGAAATACAATTCTTATATAATGTGTTCTACAGAATAAAATAGAAGGTAAGCTCTTCATTCCTTTTATGAGCCTTTTATTATCTTGTTACAAAAATTGGTCAAGGGCACTACTAATAAGGAAAATTGTACACAGTTATCTCTTTCTTTCTCAAGTTAGAAGGAAAAATCCTAAATAAAATAATGGCACTCCAAATCAAGGAATGGATGAAAGATCTAACATAATACAATGATTTAACATAATATACCATAGTAACACATTTTGTAATAATACATCTATTAATGTAGTTTACCAGATAAGCAGATTAAATAATTATATGATCACCTCAAGAGGTTTAGAAAGAAACACATATTAAAATTTAACAGCCATGCAAGATAAAACATTTAATAAAGTAGAAAATAAAGGAATTTCCTTAGGATGATACATCAGAGTCAGCTGGTGACAAGATAGGGATGCCTGCAATTACTGCTTCTACTGAATATGTACTTAGGGCCCTTATCAAAGCAATAGGACCAGACATTGGAATGCAAGAAACATGGGCTACAAAGCAAGTAGCAAATTGCTATTTTCTTTCTTTCTTTTCTTTTCTTTTTTTGTTTGCAGATGACATAAATGTCTATATGGGAAATAAACAAGAGATAATCTGTTGAGATGAATAAAAGAACATTTAGCAGTTGTTAGATTTAGCATTCTTAAATAGTAGTACCATAATTATTGATGATGTAATGTTAAAAAAATGACATTTACAGTATTATCCCAAACTGTAAGATTATCTGGACTATAACTACAAAGAAAATGACATCATCATGAAGAAACTTTAAAATCTTCTTTTTAAGACCTAAAGAGGCCGGGTGAGGTGGCTCACGCCTGTAATCCCAGCACTTTGGGAGGCCGAGGCGGGCGGATCACAAGGTCAGGAGATCGAGACCATCCTGGCTAACACGGTGAAACCCTGTCTCTACTAAAATACAAAAAAAGAAAATTAGCCGGGTGCAGTGGTGGGCGCCTGTAGTCCCAGCTACTTAGGAGGCTGAGGCAGGAGACTGGCGTGAACCCGGGAGGCGGAGCTTGCAGTGAGCCGAGATCCTGTCACTGCACTCCAGCCTGGGTGGCAGAGCTAGACTCCGTCTCAAAAAAAAAAAAAAAAAAAAAAACCCAAAAAAAAGTGTAAAGAATATTTTAAAAAAATTCAAACCCCGGGTGAGAAAGCAAAATTTCAATGGTTTTAATTTTCTCACAATTTGTAGCATCAATGTGATTGCAATAAAAATCCCACTCAACAAAAAAGTCTCATAAAATTTTTCTTAGAACTCAATTGCTTATCTTAAAATTCACATAAAACAGCTTACATCAAAAAGATGAAAAACTTCAGATAAACAACCCAATGAAGCATCTTAAAGAACTAGAAAAGCAAGAGCAAATCAAATGCAAAACCAGTAGAAGAAAAGAAATAATAAATAAAACTGAAATAAAGAAAACAATAAAAAAATGAAAAAAGTTGTTTTTTTGAAAAGTTAAAATCAACAAACTTA
>NW_016807906.1:1150009-1175196 GCF_001698545.2 Rhinopithecus bieti
AAAAAAAAAAAAAAAAATAGACCTAAAGAAAGATGTAAGTAAATGTTGAAACAGATCACATCCCTGGATGAGAAGGCAATATTGCAATGGTTTTAATTTTCTCACAATTTGTAGCATCAATGTGATTGCAATAAAAATCCCACTCAACAAAAAAGTCTCATAAAATTTTCTTAGAACTCAGTTGCTTATCTTAAAATTCACATAAAACAGCTTACATCAAAAGATGAAAACTTCAGATAAACAACCCAATGAAGCATCTTAAAGAACTAGAAAAGCAAGAGCAAATCAAATGCAAAACCAGTAGAAGAAAAGAAATAATAAATAAAACTGAAATAAAGAAAACAATAAAAAAATGAAAAAACTTGTTTTTTTGAAAAGTTAAAATCAACAAACTTATTGCCAGACTAAGAAGAAAAGACAGAAGATCCAAATAAATAAAATCGGAGATGGAAAAGGGGGATATTAAGTAAATTCCTCCATCAACTGATGGTACAGAAATTTAAAGGATTATTAGTAGTTACCATGAGCAACTATATGCCCATTAATTGGAAAGTCTAAAAGAAATGGATAACTCCTAGACACACAAAACCTACCAAGATTGAACCATAAGGAAATCCAAAACCTGAACAGATCAATAACAAGTAATGAGATTGAACTCTGACAACAAAACCAAAGACACTTAAAAAAAAAAGTGTAGGCCAGTATCACTTATGAATATTGATGCAAAAATCCTCAACAAAGTACTAGCAAACGTAATTCAACAATATACTAAAAAGATCATTCATCATGACCAAGTGGGATTTATCCCTGGGATGCAAGGATGGTTCTACACATGCAAATCAATCAGTGTGATACATTATATTAACAGAATGAAGGAAAAAACCATACAAAAATTTTAATTGATGCTGAGAAAGCATTTGATAGAATTTAATATTCCTTCATGACAAAAACTTCCTCCAAAAATTCGCTATAAAAGGAGCATACCTCAATGGAATAAAAGCTGTAGATGAAAAGGCCCATAGATAGTCTCATACTGAATGGGGAATAGCTGAAAGGCTTTGCATTAACATCTGGAACATGTCAAGGATGCCTACTTTCTCCACTGTTCTTCAGTATGGTCCTAGCTAGGAAGTCCTAGCTAGAGCAATCAGACAAGAGAAATAAACAAAGGGCATTCAAGTTGGAAAGGACAATATCAAGTTATCCCTGCTTGCAGATGATATGATCTTGTATTAAAAACCTAAAGACTCCACCAAAAAACTATTAGAACTGATCAACAAATTCAGTAGAGTTGCAGGATACAAAATCAATATACAAAAATCCATAGCACTTCTATTAGTATATGTCAACAGTGAGCAATCTGAAAAAAAAATAAAAAAGTAATCCCATTTATAATAGCCAGACATAACATTAATTACCTAGGAATTAAGTAAATAAGTGAAAGATTTTGCCAATTAAAAGTGTAAAACACTGATCAAAGAAATTGAAAAGGACACCAAAAATTGGAAGGATATTCCATGTTTGTGGGTTAGAAGAGTCAATATTGTTAGCATGTTCATATGGCCATAGCAATCTACATATTCAATGCAATTCCTATCAGAATACCAATGACATTTTCACAGAAACAGAAAAACGTATCTCAAAATTTATATGGAACTACATGAGACTAAGAATAGCAAAAGCTATCCTAAGCAAAAAGAAAAAAACTGAAGGAATCACATTATCGGATTTCAAATTATACTGGAGAGCTACAGTAACAAAAAATGCATGGTACTAGCATAAAAACAGACACATAGACCAATGGAACAGAAGAGAGAACTCAGAAACAAATTCACATACCTACAGTGAACTCATTTTCAACAAAGATGCCATGAACATACACTGGGGAAAAGATAGTATCTCTTCAATAAATGATGCTGGGAAAACTGGATATCCAGAAGCAAAAGAAAGAAAGTAGACCCCTATCTCTTGCCATATACAAAAGTAAAATAAAAATGTAGAAAAGACTTAAACTTTTCAAAGAGCTCAAACTATGAAACTGCTATAAGAAAACGTTGGAGAAATCTCCAAGCCATTAGTCTAGGCAAAGATTTCTTGGGTAATACCCCAGAGGCGCGGGCAGTCAAAGCAAAAACAGACAAATCACATCACATCAAGTTAAAAAGCTTCTGCACAGCAAAGGATACAATCAACAGTCAGGAGACAACCCACGGAATGGTAGAAAATATTTTCAAACTACTCATTTGTCAAGGGATTAATAATCAAAATAAATAAGGAGCTCAAACAACTCTACGGGAAAAGTTCAATAATCCAATTAAAAAATGGGCAAAGGGTTTGAATAGATATTTCTCAAAAAAATACATACAAATGGCTAAAAGACCTATGAAAAGATGCTCAACATCACTGATAATCGGCTAAATAGAAATCCAAACTACAATGAGATGTTATCTCACCCCAGTTAACATGGCTTATATGCAAAAGACAGGCAATAACAAATGCTGGTGAGGATGTAGAGAAAAGGAAATCCTTGTACACTGTTAGTGGAAATGTAAATTAGAACAATCACTATGGAGAACAGTTTAGAGTTTCCTCAAGAAACTAAAAATAGAGTTATCATACAGTTGAGCAATTCCACTCCTAGGTGTATACTCAAAAGAAAGAAAATCAATATACTGAACAGATATACTGCACACCCATGTTTGTTGTAGCACTGTTCACAAAAACCAAGACTTGGAAGTAACCTGTGTCCACCAATAGATGAATGGATAGAGAAAATGTGGTACTTACACACAATAGAGTACTATTCAGCCATAAAAGAATGAGATTCAGTCACTTCAAACAGCATAGATGGAATTGGAGATCATTATGTTAAATGAAAGAAGCCAGGCACAAAAAGACAAACATGGCATGTTCTCTCTTATTTGTGGAATCTAAAAATCAAAACAATTGAACCCATGGATATAGAGAGTAGAAGAATGGTTTCCAGAAGCTAGGAAGGGTAGTTGGGGGTTAGGGGGTGGTGGGGATGGTTAATGGGTACAAAAAATAGAATGAATGAATAAGCCCTAGTGTTTGATAGCATAACAGGGTGACTATCATCAATAATAATTTAATTGTACATTTAAAAATAACTAGAAGAGGAAAAGAGCAGTCAAGGGGAGGTTCCAAGATGGCCGAATAGGAACTGCTCCAGTCTACAGCGCCCAGCATGAGCAATGTAGAAGATGGGTGATTTCTGCATTTCCAACTGAGGTACCAGGTTCATTTCACTGGGGCTTGTCAGACAGTGGGTGCAGCCCACAGAGCAGGGCAGGGCATCACCTCACCCAGGAAGTGCAAGGGTTCGGGGAATTCCCTTTCCTAGCCAAGGGAAGCTGTGACAGACAGTACTTGGAAAATTGGGACATTCCCACCATAATACTGCATTTTTCCAATGGTCTTAGCAAACGGCACACCAGAAATTATATCCAGTGCCTGACTTGGAGGGTCCCACGCCCACAGAGCCTCACTCACTGCTAGTACAGCAGTCTGAGAATGAGCTGCAAGGTGGTGGTGAGGCTGGGGGAGGGATGTCTGCCATTGCTGAGGGTTGAGTGGGTAAACAAAGTACCAGGAAACTCAGACTGGGTGGAGCCCACCACAACTCAAGGAGGCCTGAGTGGCTCTGTAGACTCCACCTCTGGGGGCAGATCTTAGCTGAACAAAAGGCAGTAGAAACTTCTGCAGACTCAAAAGTCCCTGTCTGACAGTTTGAAAAGAGTAATGGTTCTCCTAGCACGGAGTTTCAGATCTGAGAACAGACAGACTGCCTCATTAAGTGGGTCCCTGACCCCCGAGTAGCCTAACTTGGAGATATCTCCCAGTAGGGGCTGACTGACACCTCATACAGCCAGGTGCCCCTCTGAGACAAAGCTTCCAGAAGAAGGATCAGGCAGCAACATTTTCTATTCTGCAATATTTGCTGTTCTGCAGCCTCCGCTGGTGATGCCCAGGCAAACAGGGTCTGGAGTGGACCTTCAGCAAACTCCAACAGACTTGAAGCTGAGGGTCCTGACTGTTAGAAGAAAAGCTAACAAGCAGAAAGGACACCCACACCAAAACCCCATCTGTATATCACATCATCAAAGAAAAAAGGTAGATAAAACCACAAAGATGGGGGGAAACCAGAGCAGAAAAGCTGAAAATTCTAAAAATCAGAGTGCCTCTTCTCCTCCAAAGGAACACAGCTCTTTGCCATCAACAGAACAAAGCTGGATGGAGAATGACTTTAACAAGTTGAGAGAAGAAGGCTTCGGAGGGTTGGTAATAACAAACTTCTCCAAGCTAAAGGAGGATGTTTAAACCCATTTTAAAGAAGCAAAAAACCTTGAAAAAAGATTAGGTGAATGGCTAACTAGAAAACAGTGTAGAGCAGACCTTAAATGACCTGATGGAGCTGAAAACCATGGCACAAGCACTACGTAATGCATGCACAAGCTTCAGGAGCCGATTTGATCAAGAGCAAGAAAGGGTATCAGTGATTGAAGATCAAATGAATGAAATGAAGCAAAAAAGGTTTAGAGAAAAAAGACAAAAGAAATGATCAAAGCCTCCAAGAAATATGGGACTATGTGAAAAGACCAAATCGACATCTGATTGGTGTACCTGAAAACGATGGGGAGAATGGAACCAAGTTGGAAAACACTGCAGGATATTATCCAGGAGAACTTCCCTAACCTGGCAAGGCAGGCCAGCATTCAAATTCAGGAAATACAGAGAATGCCACAAAGATAATCCTTGAGAAGAGCAACTCCAAGATACATAATTGTCAGATTCACCAAGGTTGAAATGAAGGAAAAAATGTTAAGGGCAGTCAGAGAGAAAAGTCAGGTTACCCACAAAGGGAAGCCCATCAGACTAACAGCAGATCTCTCAGCAGAAGCTGTAGAAGGGAGAAAAGAGTGGGACCAATATTCAACATTCTTAAAGAAAAGAATTTTCAACCCAGAATTTCATATCCAGCCAAACTCAACTTCATAAGTGAAGGAGAAATAAAATCCTTTAGAGGCAAGCAAATGTTGAGAGATTTTATTACCACCAGGCCTGCCTTATGAGAGCTCCTGAAGGAAGCACTAAACATGGAAAGGAACAACCAGTACCAGCCACTGCAAAAACATACAAATTGTAAAGACCATTGGTGCTAGGAAGAAACTGCATCAATTAATGGGCAAAATAACTAGCTAGCATCATAAATGACAGGATCAAATTCACACATAACAATATTAACCTTAAATGTAAATGGACTGAATGCTGCAATTAAAAGACACAGACTGGCAAATTGGATAAAGAGTCAAGACCCATCAGTGTGCTGTATGCAGGACACCCATTTCACGTACAGAGACACACATAGGTTCAAAATAAAGGGATCGAGGAAGATCTACCAAGCAAACGGAAAGCAAAAAAAGGCAGAGGTTGCAATCCTGGTCTCTGATAAAACAGACTTTAAACCAACAAATATCAAAAGAGACAAAGAAGGTCATTATATAATGGTAAAGGGATCAATTCAACAAGAAGAGCTAACTATCCTAAATATATATGCACCCAATACAGGAGCACCCAGATTCATAAAGTAAGCCCTTAGAGACCTACAAAGAGACTTAGACTCCTATGCAATAATAATGGGAGACTTTCACACACCATTGTCAACATTAGACAGATCAATGAGACAGAAAATTAACAAGGATATCCTGAAATTGAACTCAGCTCTGCACCAAGCAGACCTAATAGACATCTACAGAACTCTCCTCCCTAAATCAATATACATTCTTCTCAGCACCACATCACACTTATTCCAAAATTGACCACATATTGAAAGTAAAGCACTCCTCAGCAAATGTAAAAGAACAGAAATTATAACAAACTGTCTCTCAGGTCACAGTGCAATCAAACTGGAACTCAGGATTAAGAAACTCACTCAAAACCGCTCAACTACATGGAAACTGAACAACCTGCTCCTGAATGACTACTGGGTACATAATGAAATGAAGGCAGAAATAAGATGTTCTTTGAAACCAATGAGAACAATGACACAACGTACCAGAATCTCTGGGACAAATTTAAAGCAGTGTGTAGAGGGAAATTTATAGCACTAAATGCCCACAAGAGAAAGCAGGAAAGATCTAAAATCAACACCCTAACATCACAATTAAAAGAACCAGAGAAGCAAGAACACATTCAAAAGCTAGCAGAAGGCAAGAAATAACTAAGATCAGAGCAGAACTGAAGGAGATAGAGACACAAAAAAACCCTTCAAAAAATCAATGAATCCAGGAGCTGGTTTTTTAAAAGATCAACAAAATTGATAGACCACTAGCAAGACTAATAAAGAAGAAAAGAGAGAAGAATCAAATAGATGCAATAAAAAATGATAAGCGAGATATCACCACCAACCCCACAGAAATACAAACTACCATCAGAGAATTCTATAAACACCTCTATGCATATAAACTAGAAAATCTAGAAGAAATGGATAAATTCCTGGACACATATACCCTCCCAAGACTAAAACAGGAAGAAGTTGAATCCCTTAACAGACCAATAACAGGCTCTGAAATTGAGGCAATAATTAATAACCTACCAACCAAAAAAAGTCCAGGGCCAGATAGATTCACAGCCGAATCCTACCAGAGGTACAAAGAGGAGCTGATATCATTCCTTCTGAAACTATTCCAATCAACAGAAAAAGAGGGAGTCCTCCCTAGCTCATTTTATGAGGCCAGCATCATCCTGATACCAAAGCCTGAGCAAACAAAGAGAATTTTAGACCAATATCCCTGATGAACATCGATACAAAAATCCTCAATAAAATACTGGCAAACCAAATCCAGCAGCACATCAAAAAGCTTATTCACCATGATCAAATTGGTGTCATCCCTGTGATGCAAGGCTGGTTCAACATATGCAAATCAATAAATGTAATCCATCATATAAACAAAACCAAAGACAAAATCCACATGATTATCTCAATAGATGCAGAAAAGGCCTTTGAAAAAATTCAACAGCGCTTCATGCTAAAAACTCTCAATAAACTAGGTACTGATGGAATGTATCTCAAAATAATAAGAGCTATTTATGACAAACTCACAGCCAATATCATACTGAATGGCCAAAAACTAGGAGCATTCCCTTTGAAAACTGGCACAAGATAGGGATGCCCTCTCTCACCACTCGTATTCAACATAGTGTTGGAAATTCTGGCCAGGGCAATCAAGCAGGAGAAAGAAATAAAAGGTATTCAATTAGGAAAAGAGGAAGTCAAATTGTCCCTGTTTGAAGACGACGTGATTGTATATTTAGAAAACCCCATTGTCTCAGGCCCAAACCTCCTTAAGCTGATAAGCAACTTCAGCAAAGTCTCAGGATACAAAAAGTAATGTGCAAAAATCACAAGTATTCTTATACCCCAATAACAGACAGAGAGCCAAATCATGAGTGAACTCCCATTCACAATTGCTTCAAAGAGAATAAAATACCTAGGAATACAACTTACAAGGGATGTGAAGGACCTTTTCAAGGAGAACTACAAACCACTGCTCTATGCAATAAAAGAGGGCACAAACAAATGGAAGAATATTCCATGCTCATGGATAGGAAGAATCGATATCATGAAAATGGCCATATTGCCCAAGGTAATTTATAGGTTTAGTGCTGTCCCCATCAAGCTACCAATGACTTTCTTCACAGAATTGGAAAAAACTACTTTGAAGTTTATATGGAATCAAAAAAGAGCCCACATTGCCAAGACAATCCTAAGCCAAAAGAACAAAGCTGGAGGCATCACACTACCTGACCTCAAACTATACTACAAGGCTACAGTGACCAAAACAGCATGGTACTGGTACCAAAACAGAGATATAGATTAATGGAACAGAACAGAGGCCACAGAAATAACACCACACATCTACAACCATCTGGTTTTTGACAAACCTGACAAAAACAAGAAATGGGGAAAGGATTCCCTATTTAATAAGTGGTGCTGGGAAAACTGGCTAGCCATATGTAGAAAGCTGAAAACTGGATCCCTTCCTCACAACTTATACAAAAATTAATTCAAGATGGATTAAAGACTTAAATGTAAGAACTAAAACCATAAAGAACCTAGAAGAAAACCTAGGCAATACCATTCAGGACATAGGCATGGGCAAGGACTTCATTACTAAAACACCAAAAGCAAAGGCAACAAAAGCCAAAATAGACAAATGGGATCTAATTAAACCAAAGAGCTTCTGCACAGCAAAGGAAGCTACCATCAGAGTGAACAGGAAGCCTACAGAATGGGAGAAATTTTTTGCAATGTACCCATCTGACAAAGGGCTAATATCCAGAATCTACAAAGAACTTAAACAAATTTACAAGAAAAAATCAAACAACCCCATCAAAAAGTGAGCAAAGGATATGAACAGACACTTCTCAAAAGAAGACATTTATGCAGCCAACAGACACATGAAAAAATGCTCATCATCACTGGTCATCAGAGAACTGCAAATCAAAACCACAATGAGACACCATCGCACACCAATTAGAATGGCGATCATTAAAAAGTGAGGAAACAACAGGTACTGGAGAGGATGTGGAGAAATAGGAACACTTTTACACAGTTGGTGGGACCGTAAACTAGTTCAATCATTGTGGAAGAGTGTGGTGATTCCTCAAGGATCTAGAACTAGAAATACCATTTGACCCAGCCATCCCATTACTGGGTATATACCCAAAGGATTATAAATCATGCTGCTATAAAGACATGCACACATATGTTTATTGCGGCACTATTCACAATAGCAAATTCACAATTCCTATCCATGGTTGGTTGGGAACCAACCCAAATGTCCATCAATGACAGACTGGATTGAGAAAATGCGGCATATATACACCATGGAATATTATGCAACCATAAAAATGGATGAGTTCATGTCCCTTGTAGGTACGTGGATGAAGCTGGAAACCATCATTCTGAGCAAACTATCGTAAGGATGGAAAACCAAACACTGTATGTTCTCACTCATAGGTGGAAACTGAACAATGAGAACACTTGGACACAGGGTGGGGAACATCACACACCAGGGCCTGTCGTGGGATGGGGGCAGATGGGAGGGATAGCATTGGGAGATATACCTAATGTAAGCAACGAGTTACTGGGTGCAGCACACCAACATGGCACATATATACATATGTAACAAACCTGCACGTTGTGCACATGTACCCTAGAACTTAAAGTGTAATAAAAAAAAAAAAAACTACAAGAATGTAATTCAATTGTTTGTAACAGAAAGAATAAATGCTTTAGTGGATGAATATCCCATTTTCCATGATGTGATTATTATGCATTGCATACCTGTATCAAAACATCTCATGTACTCCATAAGTATATACACTTAGTATGTACTCACAAAATTAAAATGAAAAAAATGAAAATAAAATAAAATTAATATAAAACATAAAGGGCCAAAACCAGTAGAAAATACATTTGAAAAGTAGTAACTACAGTGATCAAAGCGAAAGCAGAAATAGTGTCAACTGAAGAAGAAGGGAGGTATAAGAGATTACACAGCTGTAATAATTAACATGTACAGTTATGGGAGGACATGGCAGAGGAATAGACAAATAATGAGACAGAATAAAAAATCTAGAAACTGGCTCACAAATATCTTGGAACTTTGTAAATGGTAAAGATGGTATTTCAAATCATTAGGGGAATGACAGATTATTTAATACAGCCATAATTGTTTACTTACATGGAAAAAGATGTAATTAGATTTCTACCTCTTCCTACACACAAAACAAAATCTTGGTGGGTTAAAGACTTATCCTGAAAACAAACTGTAAGTCTTTTAGAAATAAACCCAAGATGTCTGTTATTTTAGTTCTTTTCTATATGTTTAAAATATTTTGTAGTTAAACTGTTATTTAAGAAAAAAGTAAATGAACCAGAAATTTGAGGGAACTATACTATTTATAGGTCAGTTCAGAAAACCTAAGGGGCAAAATATTTACGATGATCATAAAATAAGTATTTTCCAATTTCCCATGGTTAAAATGGCACTGGAGGCCAAAACCTAAAGATCCTAGACTCTAAAGAGTATTACCGAACTTCACCAACTCACTATAAAAATGAAGAAAATAAAACCTACTTTGTATGGTTGTGTCTTTTATGTCTTTTATAATCTTTATTTATTTATTTTTTATGGTGGGGTCTTTTATGGCAAGGGGAAAGGAACCCAACTGAGATTTGCTTAAGCAAAGATAGGACATTTGGCTCACATAACTGGGAAGTTCAGGGGCATTGACAATAAGTATGTGTATAGGGCCAGGCTGTAGTCTAAGCACTTTACATCCATCCACCCATTTAATCCTCACAACGACCCTAACAAGGTGGGTTCTGTTATTATTCTCATCTTGCTGATGAGCAAACCGACACAGAAAGGCAAACAGAGAGCCAGGAGGTAAGCAACGCGCCTGAGGTCACCTGGTTAGTAAGTGGCTAAGGTGAGGTTTAAACTCTTCCCAGCTGGCTCATGAAGCTAGGCTCGTAGAAGCTATGTGTTGTGGCCTTAGTGGAGCTGTCTCGCTTTGCACACTGAGCAGGAGGCAGAGAATCACTGAGGGGATACAGGCCTGGTAGACTGAGTATTGGGTGGGTGGAGAAAAGGTCAGATAGGGAAATACACACAGACACACACACACACACACACACACCCCTGATGGCTCCACGGCGAAGAAGACTTAGGAAGTAGAGTCATTGGGTATAAATTTCCCCTTTGCATAGGGGTGTGCAGTGTGAACCACTATTCCCTATCTCCTGAGAAATCTTCAAGGTCTGAGTTGGTCACTAACACTTTGTAATGTTTGGTTTGTTTGGGGAAACCCAAAAAGGAGCTAAGCTCATGTAGTTTGATGTGGGATAAAAATAAAGACAGCAAGCATAGAAGGAAGAACCCACGGATAAAGGGCCCGTTGGCCTCTGGGTGATGCCAAACTGGAATTTACTCTGTGGGTTTAGGGAGCCCTACATAAGATTTTGAGCAGGAACTAATACAACGAAAAATAGTGTTATGAATATAGCAAGTGGCATACGCTTAAAATGAACGATGAAAAACTCAAAGGGAGGGAGACCAGTTAGAATGCTGCTTGCTACATTAGTCTAATGTTAAAGTTAGATTAAATTAGAAGAATAGGGTTGTGGCCAGGCAAACAAAGAAAGGAGACATGAATGAGGAAGGCATTATCACTGCAAAGCCGGCAGCATCTGCTGCTTGAACGGATGTTTGGGGGAAAAAGAGTGGGGAAAGTTAAAGATAACTCTGAAGTTACAGTCTTGGTGACTGGGAAGATGATGTCATTGGAAAGAAAAGGAAAGTTACAATAAATAACAGGTTTTGGGGAAAAACAGAATTCAATTTTAGGCAAGTTGAATTTGAGATGATGGATAAGAAATGGTATCAGTTAGGATTCTTAGTTGGAAGCAACCAACACCAACTCTGATTTAAGAGGCAAAGGAACATTTTAAAAGAAGATTGAGTCATTTTCAGAGTTTTCAGGAAATGTACAAACCAGGCTTAGAGCTTCCCACCTTGAAACAATGCTCCAAATTAGGAGTTATCCCCTAGGAGCTGCCTCTGAGCCTCTGAGGCCTGGACACTGTGGCCACTGTGGCCTGTGACACCCTTGGCCACTGCTGCAGTCACCTTTACTGCCAGGCTTCTGGGTCCCTCCTTCCTTGGGTTACAAGCTCCTGGTACAAGAGACAGGTGCACCAGAGGGGCACAGACCATATGGGCATGCCTAGCTGCAGGGGTGGCTGGGAAAGTGAGTATTTGGCTTTTCCAGCTTATTTATAGCAGGGCACAGCCTCTGTATCCCACCAAACTTCTTCAATCTTTTAGGTCTCCCGAAATAGTAAAGGGGTCATATGCCAGGTAGCCAAAAGATCATTCAAGTACAAGTACCTACCAGGGGCTTAGAACATTTGGACTGGAGCTCAGGTGAGAGGCTGGCATTGGTGATACAGCTCTAGAAAAGGATGTTCTCTAAGTAGAGGGTCTATGGCATGACAGGGAGAGAAGACAGCAGAGAACGAAAATTTATGGGAAATGGTACTTAGATGGCTGAGGGAGCAAAGAAGGGCATCAGACAAGTTAGTCAAGAAAGAAGAGAACTTCCATGGAGTGGAGTAGGGTGAATGAGTATGAGAGAGAGGGCCATAAACCTCCGAAAATGTCAATTTTTGGAATTAAGAAGTTAGTATTGGCCATTCCAGGCATTCAAAACAGTTACAGGGAAGTAGTGAGTGAGTGGCAAAGAAGAAGATGCAGGAGATACAGTCAACCTATTTATGAGCATCATGGAGAATATACACTATACAGTTGGAGGCAATTTTATTTGTGCTGTAAAATTATTCTCATGTTCCATTTACTGGCCCCTTAAGGAGAGTTCAACGCCAGAGTGCTGTTTAGCAATTAGCTTTATGCATTTTCCTGAATACTTAATGTTGTTTTGGCCAGGGCTTGGGCAGTGAGGGGCAAGCTTTATCAATATTTGAAATCTCTGGTTAAGTATAGAAGGGCTGCATTAGTTTCTGTGGCTGTCTGCTAGATCACAGAATCATGGCACATTAGAGATGAATTCACAGGCAATACACCTGAAGTGAAGATGTATTTCCTTAGTGCCCACAGAACCAGGTTCTTCTAAATTCTGGTCAAGTCAGAAATGTTATTTGAACTCAATCAATATGAGGCCATTAGCTGTGCTCTCTGGGATGGTACAGGAAAGAGGTGAGATCTTGGGAACAGATGAAATCCCCAGGTGTCTTAGTCTCCTTGTACTGTTATAACAAAATAACAGACTGGATAATTTACAAAGAACAGAAATTTCTTGCTCATAGTTTTGGAGGCTGGGAAATCCAAGATTGAGGCACCAACAGGTTTCTTGTCTGGTGAGAGTCCAGTCTCTGCTTTCAAGATGGCGCCATGAAGCCTGCAACTACAGAGGTGAGAACCGCTGTGTCCTCACATGGCAGAAAGTGGAAAGGCAGAAGGGACAAACTTCTGTCAGGGCCTTTTATAAGGGTACCAAATCCCATTCGTGAGGTCTCTACTCTCATGAACCTAATCACCTCCTGAAGACTGCACCTCTTAATTCTTTTAGATTAGCCACTAAGTTTCAACATAAATTTTGGAAGGAAAAGAAACATTTAAACCTTAGAATCATAGTTTTTCTGTTCCACAGGAGTTTAGACCTGGCTGGGTCTGAGGTGTGGTCAGGATGTGAAAGTCTGAATGTTATAGAGTGCCCATGGGCCTTGTGTGGCTGGCTCCCAGCTGGGAAGCATGATGTGGTTTCCTTACTTACATATTCCTTCATTTCTTGCACTAAAAACTCAGCCCGTAGCAGCATTAAGACATAGTTCAAAGAGGCTATGGCTCACCTCTCAGTACAGATTCTCTGAAGTGATGGTTTGGCAGCTGGTGTCTGTTTTAAGAGGGTCTCAAACAGGATCTTGGTAAATTCTAAATTTTGAGAAGCATTACAGGAGAGGTGAAGTGGTGGGATCAGTAATCTCAGAGAGATTGTGAGAGGCAGGGAGTGAGCAGGGAGTTCATGGAAGACCAGTGACCTGTTTGAGTGGCTGTCATCCTGAAGGCTTAGTTACTGAGATTTCATGAAGAGAGTCTTTTCTGATGAATTTGAACAAATTCTGAATTGCTATGACTATCTATTAATGGTGACCCAATGCCCCCAGATGAAAGTGATCTTTCTCTCTTTTAAAAATTCTAAACTCTAAACATCTCTTTGTTTCATATGGATCTTATCCATTTCCATTAAAGCCATTATGTATCTTATCACATCAGGGAGCACTTTATTAACAGGGAAGCCTATATAAGCATTAGTTATTTATGTGTGTAGTATATAACGATGTCAAAATCGAACAGGCTCAAGTTTTGACATCCCATAGGCCTAGATGTCAACCAACCACACGTTTAAAAGTGAGGTATGAGAACGTCTGTTATAGACTGAATGCCTGTGTCCCCCAAATTCACATGTAGAAACTCTACCTCCTAATGTGATGGTATTAGGAGGTGGGGTTTTTGGGAAGTGGTTAGGATTAGATGAGGCCCTGAGGGTGGAGTTTTCATGACTGGGATGAGTGTCTTTATACACACTCTCTTAGGATGAGTCCTAAGAGAGCTTGCTTCCTCTCTCCTCAGTTTGAGGACACAGCAAGAAGAGAGCAGTGTATGAACCAGAAAGTGGGCTGTTATCAGACACTGAATCTGCTGCTGCCACGCAATCTTGGACTTTACAGCCTCTAGAACTGTAAGCAATAAATATTTGTTGTTTAAGCCTCCCAGTCTGTGGTATTTTGTTATGGCAGCCTGAGCTAACTGATGTAACACTTGTGTGGGTTTGGCCAAGGTAATTTCTGAAAACAAGTTTTTGTCAGTGTTCACCCATCACCCACTTTGTGGGCCATATAACTGAAAGCTAAGAAGTCAGGGAAGGAGGTTAAAAATCAATAATAAGTTTCCTTCAAAGAGAGATGAGGGTTGTGGCAGGAATCAAGGGGAATTGGCTTTAGTCTTCTGGGGTACATAGGACCCAGAAGTTGATGTCTTTTTCTATCTCTGGAAGGTTAAAGACTGTGCTGGATGCCACTTGCCAGGCTTTGGGATGAACAGAGGTGACTTGTGTGGATGTGAACATCATTCCAAAGAAGGTGGGCCTCAAAATGGTGCCAGTTTAGGGATAGTTCTATGATTCCATACAAGAAAATGGCCTGCAGGAGTGAGATAGCCTCAACAGGGGAGTATCCTAGCAGGTACTAGGGACTAGGTGAAAAACCACAAGTTGCCAGGCATAGTCCATATGAAGGGGTTGAAGACTGAGGATTCAGTGGGGGTACCCATCGCATCTATCCTGCTTCATTAGCTCTTTCTTACTTTTCCCTTCCCATCCCTACCCACTTCTCTACCCTGGAGGAACCAGAGACAGCTTGGTGATCAGAGAAAGAGGGACAGAAGAACTTGACTGGCGAAGAAGGTGACTATTTTCATCCTTCCTTTCTGACTTCCTCTTTGAAGGAAGACAGAGCTGGCGGGAAGGAGAGATAACAAGTATCGTCTTGGGTGATTTTGACACTCAACTAGATAAACTAAAATAGACCCAAACCTTCCTATTATCTTTGTGGGGTCTGGAGAAATAATCAGTTCTGCAGAAGCTCTCATTCAGGGAACGGGAACACCGTAGTCCACAGTTGGGTTTGAGCTGTCTTTGAACGGACAGTAGGAGGGAAGAATAGAGTTTTCTGATTGAACCTTGTAAGTGCCACTAGTACAAAGAAATGGTTACAAATTAATTCACAATTGCAAAGATATGGAGCCAATCTACTAAGTGCCCATTGGCTAATGAATGGATAAAGAAAATGTGGTATATATACACCTTGAAATACTACTCAGCCGTAAAACAGAACAAAATAAAGTATTTCACAGCAACTGGGATGGAGCTGGAGGTCATTATTCTAAGTGAAGTAACTCAGGGATGGAAAACCAAATACCATATGTTCTTGCTTAAAAATGGGAGCTAATCTATGAGTACACAAAGGCATACAGAGTGGTAAAATGGACACTGAAGACTTAGAAGGGAGAGAGAGGGGAATGAGGGATAAAAAATTACATATTGGGTATGACATACACTACTTGGGGGACAGATGCATTAAAATCTCAGACTTCACCAATTCATTTATGTAACCAAAAAAACACACACCAAAAGCTATTGAAAAAAAATATGTTAAAAAATAGAAATGGTTGCAAAAGACTCCTTGAGGTCAGTGCTAAAAATGTGTTGTTCTTGAGTGGTAGATTTCCTGTTGAAACCTGGGCTTTGCCTAAAGCAGAGGTTCTTGAACTTTAAGCCTGCATCAGAGTTACCAGCAGCGCTTAGTAAAATACAGATTGTTGAGCCTCACCCCTAATGTTTTGGTGAGGGGGACTTTTCCCTGTGAAAAAGTTTGCTGGTGAAGCAGATGCTGCTGGTTGGGGGACCACACTTTGATAGTACTGGCCTAAAAGAAATAAAGGAGGGCAGGGCTATCATCAAGTAATCTATTCATCCATTTGTTCATTAACTAATTCGACAATTATTTACAAAGGACTTATTACGTATTCTGTGCTGGGTGGGCCTGGGTGGGTGGGGTTGATCTAATTTGCCCAGTGAAGCTGCAACATTTTCAACAGGAAGGAGGAATGAACAAACTCCGAACCAACTTCTTTCGCTCCTACTCTTCAACCTCACACAGTGGTTTCAGTTTCCTTGTCTGGCCTTGTCCTGGTTGGAATTGAAGCTCTGCTTCATATTTAATAGAGGCTTTTGTTCTCTCTTCACATAATATATTGATTCTTATAATTAGGCCTTTTTGATTTTTCCCAAACTACATTACCAACATTAACAGTTAGCTTAAAATGCCATTATGAAACTGTATGAGTCTTAGTGGAAGAGAAAAAAGGAAATGAGCCTTTCTGAGCTCCGTCTCTTCCCGTAAGACAATCCTCAGCTGGGGCAGTCTGGCAGTGTCTGCCTTTCCTCCCCTCGTCAGCTGCAATCCTCCAGGGCTTTCTGGCCAGTAGGCCAACTGCTTATTCAGCTCTTCCCTGCAGATCAGAAGTGTCAGGATGTCGTTGGCTGGGGGTCCCCTATTTTCTTATTTTTTCACTGAGACCTCTGTCTTTTGAGCCTTTGCATATATATTTGTGTACTGTCCTGGGCCTTGGCCTACTCCATGGGAAAGTCAAGAGGGGATACCTAACCCTGCAGAAGTTCCTAGGTTAACAAACTAGACTTAGTTTTAGTGACTTTCTCTTTTGTATCCTTAAGTTTGCTTAGCCAACGGCATGTTTGGATATTCTGAGGTGCCCAAGTTGTGATTTGAGATTTTCATTATGATCAAGGAGATTTTGAATGCAAATAGTTACTTTGATTTGAGATTTTAAAATATTTATTTTGTACTACTTATAGGCAAATGCAGTCTCAAGAGAGGAGAAAGCCTCGAAGACAAGAAAAGTCCTGCAGAAGGACAGCACCTTGCAAATCTAGTGTGGGTGACAGAATGCTGGCTTTCCTTCACAGTCAGGGCCTCTGCATATGTTTTGATTGGACTCAGTTCAGCCCATATTTACTGAGGACCTGCCATGAATAAGCTATCATGGCACACTGTGAGTGGGGCAATGAGTTGGGTGTACAGTGAGGAAAAAGTAATAGTCTTTGCCCTCTGGTACTCAGAGGTTGTGATGGTTAATTTATGTGTCAACTTGGCTGGCTATGGTACCCAGATATTTGTTTAAACATTATGAATGTTTCTGTGAAAATGTGTTTTTGGATGAGATTAACATTTAAATTAGTAGACTCAGTAAAGTACATTGCCTTCTATATTGTGGGTGGGCCTCATCCCATCAGTTGAAGTCCTGAATAGAACAAAAGATTGCCCTCCTAGGAAGAAGAGGGGATTCTGTCAGTAGATAGCCTTCAAACTTGAATGGCAATCTTGACTCTTCCCTGGGTCTTCAGCCCACCTGGCCACTCTGTAGATTTTAAACTTCCCAGCTTCCATAATCATGGGAACCAATTCCTTAAAATAAATCTCTTTCTCTATATATGCACACATACACATCCTATTGGTTCTGTTTCTCTGGAGAATACT
Organism: Rhinopithecus bieti; assembly: GCF_001698545.2. NCBI lineage: Eukaryota > Metazoa > Chordata > Mammalia > Primates > Cercopithecidae > Rhinopithecus > Rhinopithecus bieti. Next base: position 1,167,735 of record NW_016807906.1, read on the forward strand.
GACTAACACAGAGGTCAAGACACAGACTTAAATGCACTAATCAAATCAGATTGCATCCTCAGATGGATTAGTGTAGGAAGGTCCTATGAGACTTGTTAAGAAGAGCCAGGAAATGTGGGTAAAATGCCTACTCATGATGTGAAGGAAGTGAACTCAACTTGGGCAAAGTGCAGAATCTCTTCTCTTCAGGGAATAGCAGTCTAGTTGGGGGTAGGAAGTGGGAGAGGAAAGTGCAAATAGAATTGGGTCACATCAATATGCAAATAGACCAATGAATACTTTGAAAAATGGAGAGACGTTGACTCATCAAGTGAAAGCACCTAAAATATATATCAGATTTTCTTCTTTTGCCATGAAACAATGCATTTTTCCAAAGAAACAAACCTAACATTGTGGAGGATGTTAAAGACCTTAGATTTTATTCTGTGTGTAGTAAGTGTGGAAAGAAGAAAGAGAGGGAGAAGGGTTTTCTATTTATGAGGAGTGGGATTTGTACTAAATTTCAGAATGGGACAGTTGAAGTGGAACTGAGACTGTGGGTAACAGACATAATCTAGTGACCTAAGAAAGCAGGCGAGTAGAAGTTAGGCAGACCAGGTCACGGAGGACCATATTCATAAGAAAGAGGAGAGACTCAGGAATATGCAAAGTGGAGAGAAAAGCGTGACAGAAAGGGAGGCAAATAGGTGACAGGAAAGGTTTGTAAGGGGTTGCAAGGGAGTTCGGTGTTTCAGGGTTCAGGGATCATTGCATCATTTGGACTTGTCAGCAAAGTCACTGTTAAGATGTCACAGTTTCTCTTGGAAAATGAGTTCATCCTGGGTTGTTTTTCTGCAATAGAATGGATTTACTCAGATCTAACTGCAGCAGTGTCTATCCAGTGTTATCAAAAATATGCATTTGTGTGTGTGTGTGTGTGTGTGTGTGTCCCCAGAAGAGTCATCAGGCAGCATGGAATAAAAATTTTGACCCTAAAATTCTTCCATAGCAGCTTCTCTCACAAAACCATGGACAGAAAGAGCCAGAACATTCTGGTATATTTCCTGGTACAAAACAGGTATTTACTAAATATCTGGTGAGTAAGAAGATGTGACTGAATGGATCTCAGAGCGAGTCAGAAGACTCAGAAGTTACATTTAGTATTATGTTTTCGAATGCTGAAAGCTAAATGCACACACCTTTGTATATATACACACACACACACAGCACCTACCATTTTAAATACCTAACATGGCACAACCACTAAGCCTTTGACACCAGGGAAATGGCTCTGATTTGAGAGAGAGAGAGAGAGAGAGCGAAAGAGAGAGAGAGCAAAAGAGAGAGAGAGAGACTGGGGAAGTGTCTCAACTGCTTAGAAAGAATGAGGTTTACTCTTGCCCTACACTGAAGGTTCTCAATCTTGGCTACACATTGGAATCATCTGAGGAGCTTTAAAAAAATTACTGACGCCAAGTTCTGACTTCTTTGGAATGTGTATGGGTTGAGAATCAGGATTTTAAAAAGCACCTCCCGAGAGGATTCCAATGTGCAGCCCAAGTTGAGAACCCTTGATTTAAACCTCTGCTATCCATTTTGGTAGCTACTCACCACATGTAACTATGGGGTCCTTGAAATGTGACTGTCCTTGAAATTGGGATGTGCTGTAAGTGCAAAATACACACATAATTTGAAGAATTTGAAGTGAGAAGAACCCAAAATAATAAATAATATTTTATTAATCATTTTTATATTGACTGTAATAGGCAGAATAAGACCCCTCTCCCTGTGATGTGCATGTCCTGATCCCCGAACCTGTGACTATGTTTTGTTACATGGCAAAAGAGAATGCAGGTTGCAGATGGAATTAAGGTTGCTAATCAGTTGACCTCAAGTAAGATCATCTTGGATTATCTGGGTGGGCCCAGTGTCAATGAAAGTTTCTTAAATGTGGAAGAGAGAGGCAGAGGAGTCAGCATCAAAGTGATTTGATCTAAGAAAGACTCCGCCAGCCATTGCTGGCTTTGAGTACAAGCAAAGGAATGTGGGCAGCCTCTGTAGGCTGGAAAAGGCAAGAAAACAGGTTCTCCTCTAGAGTCTCCAGAAAAGAACATGGCCCCATCAATGCCTTGATTTTAGCCCAGTGAGACCCATTTTGGATTCCAGATAATACATTTGTCTTGTTTTAATTCACTAAGTGTGTGGTCATTTAAGTTATATTAAGAGCATGATTTTTATCAGTTTTTTTTTTACTTGTTTTTAATGTAGCTACTAGAATATTCCAAATCACATGTGGCTTGCATCATGTTTCTATTAGACAAGATTGTTTCATACCCCGCCATCCTCTGGACGATTACTTTCGGGACCTCCAGTGCATGCTTCTCAAACTAGTCAAAGTGGGAAGAACAGCAACCGCTATAGGAATGTCTGGCCTAACTGAAAATAGTTTACATTCTCATCTCCTGCTAGCTTGCTGGTAATAGGGACAGAAATTGTGTCTCATGCCTGATTGTCAAGTGAATAAATACCCAGGGATTTTTTTGAATGAAAGCTTTACACATTTGTAGAAACTATAAAACTGGACCAACCTAATAAATTGTTGGAGTTTTTGAAAGAAGTGGACATGAATTAGTGTGTCCATTCAACATTGAAACATAAGTCTTGGAGTTCTGTCAACAACAGTGCAACCACAACAGTAAGGTAGTGTGGACCAAGACCACCATGTGCCTTTGGTGATGAGTTTCCTTTTTCTAACTAGTGTCTTTTTGGTTACAAGTAGGACAGTTCATGTTTGGATAGATAAGGTAGTTGCTTTTGCTTTTAGCAAATCTATAAGAGGAAAAATCAACCTAGAGTTGACTGTCTGGATGGAAGAGAATAGGAGTGAAATCAGAGTAAAATTGGGACCTAATTCCTTAGCACCCTTTCTTAGCAAGAGACAGGTAAGGGGATGTTGTTTTTCCTCTAATTTGGTCTTGAGCTCTCTCTGTAGAGTGACTATAAACTCTAGACCCACCCTGATGGGCCTCTAGGGGATTTGATCATGGGTGTTTACAGTGTGCTTTTCATGGAGTACTTCTTTATCCTGGTCCAAGTGTCTGACCTGTGATCAGGTGTCCCTCTCACAGGAAACTTGGTTAGATTGGCAGATGTCCTTGTGCTCTTGTCTAAGCTGTGTCCAGTTTTTTTCCTACCAACATAGCCACTCTCCAGGAGAGCCCTAACTGGGAGAGAAGTTAGGTTTGGGTGTATTAGTCAGGTGAGACACAGAGGAGGCAGCTCAATAAAACACATGAAATACCAGGAGCAGTGTATTACTCACAGGTCCCAGAGAGAACACGGCAGCATGCCTCACAGGGCCAAGGGAAACGGGGAAGCCTTCCTGGACACTCAGGTGGGGATCAAGAGATGGTAAGGGGCTTGTGGGGCTAAAGTCTTTAATGGGCTCCAGGTTGCTACCCAGGTAGATTCCCTATGGGGAGTTCTAATTGGTGGGTTTACAACCAGCAGGCATGAGTTCTGTGGAGTGACACTGTGACTGAGAAGTGGTCACCACAGCATTTCTGCACAGTCTACGTGTGGTGTACGGGTCAGTGGGGGTGAGCCAAGTGAGCTGTATAGTGAGCTAGCCCATAGGCAGGTGGTCACCAGGAGGTGGTTGTTTAGGACAGATATTTGGATTGACCACCCTGAGGAACTGGAGGAGGTGGAGAACTGGAAACTGTTTTAACAGTAACTAAGGTCTTCTGGTACAAGAAAGTTAAACCTATACTCAAAATAGATACCAAGGCAAGAAAAAAATTATAGGAACTCACCCCCACTAAAGGGGGGTGAATAGTCACATTCTGAGGGGCCATGGCTGGATAGAAACTGCCAGTCCTTGCTGCATTAGGATATTTAGGTCATTTCTTACCCTCAAACAGACCAATGAATACTTTGAAAAATGGGGAGAAGTTGACTCACCAGGTGAAAGCACCTAAAATATGTATCAGTTTTTCTTCTTTTACCCATGAAACAATACTTTTTTACCAAAGAAACAAACCTAGAGTTCTGCAGAAATTGTAATCAATGCCTTTCAAAATCAATAGTAATGATTTTTGGATTTGAAGTGCTGGAATATCTGGAGAGTCTGATAGCAACATTTGGAGCCACTTTGTGAGCCAAGGGGCTTTTGTTCTACACCTGAAAAATGCCCCAAACAATTACCAACAATGTGTAACGTTCACAGCGCAAAATGACTGTCCCAGTGTGAGTGAGGAGCTCAGATGGTGGACAGCAACTTTGCCCAATTCAGCTCTTGGGAACCACTGAAAATGATCACTACTCCCTGTAGTTGAGAGGAATCCAGGAAAAGAGAAACCTCACTACTTTCAGTTTGAGTGTTTCCTCCCTCAACCCTGATTATGCTGAGTGAAACAATGAATGTAGAGGAGAGTGTTTTCTGCATCTTCTTTTCAGCCTCATGCCAGTATCTAACACACTTAATGCTACTTTATATTTCTGGCTAACCCCTGTAATCCACTTACGATAGATTTTTGAACTGCTATTGGTACCCATGCCCTACCTCATGCACCAGCAGTGATGGACATGTCCTCCATAGCTAATAAAAGAGATACAGTTATCGGAACTATTTTCTAGTTGCAGGAAATTCTCCTGTATGAGTAAAGCTCTCTGTGAAAAATGAACTGCTTATGTAGTTCAGTAAGTTCACAGTGGTGGAACTATGATGGTACCCTCTGTGCTTTCATTCCCCAAAATTCAAGATCCAGCTATGAGGGGTCCCTCATAGGATAATGTTAAGGTTGAAAATCTTTCCAGCATTTTTATATGTTTTCTTCCTTGTAACTCTTGATCAAGGCTTCTTACAAAGCCCAGTCTTTCTAGGTCAGCTTCCTAACAAGATCAAGTCATAGGATTTTTCTTTCACCGTTGTACATTCCTCTAGGATTGTCTCTCCCACTTTGTAACTCACCTTTCCTAACTCCCTTTGGTCCTTCTTAGGAAATTTTTCTTTCCTTTTTAATTCACAGATCGATAGAAGGCCAGCAGGAGTACCACCAAGTCACAGATTCACTCCTTCACCCCAAACATCAGTCACGTCGAAGACAAAAATGCCACCAGTTTAGGTGAGTGTGCAGAGCTTGGCTAAAAAGAGAGAGAAAGAAAGGTGAAGGAGAACACTTCTTAATATTTTCTCTCTTTACCGCTCAAAAATTTTATGACTTGTTGCCAAAAAATGAGATAGATTTGCTGTGAGTTGCTTTGGTCTTTCTTTTCTGCTGACACTATCTTAGCTTCGATGTATAAACTTAAGGACCAGAGGCTGCGGCAAATAAATACCTAGTCAAACTTCATTGCATTTAATGTGAACTTCACTGGCCTTCCTATGTCTGCCCTTGTCCTCCTTTGGTCATTGTCAACAAAGCAGCTGGAGTGATTCTGTTAAAATCAAAGTCAGGTCTTAACATGACTCCTATACTCAAAAGCCTCTGGTAGTTTCCCACTTCAGAGTAAAAGCAAGGCACCTGGAATGGCTCTAAAGCCCTATGTGATAAAGTCTGCACTTACCTTTTGGACCTCAGCTTCCAGAATTTCCCACTTATTCACCTCTGCTCCAGTCACCTGGTTTCCTTGTTGTTCTTTGAATGTGACAGATACTCTTCTGCCTCCAAACGTTGCTCTTGTTATTTCTCAGTTTGGAAAAGGGAGATGCACATGGCTCACATCCTCTTCTTCTTCAGGTATTTTCTCAGTCATCACCTCTTTTCTGAGGCCTTCCTTGCCTAGTTCATCTAAAATTACAATACCTACCACACTGTTATTTAACTAAATTGTTTATTACCTGTCTCCCTCAACCAGAATCTATGTACCATGAGGGCAGATATTTTGTCTACTTTGATCACTGCCCTGTGGCTTGTGCTCTGGCACAGAGGAGGTAATGATGCAATGTGTTGAATGAGCAGATGCATCACATCACCCCACTGGCGGCCAGTCAAGCCATGAGATGGGAATAAATTAATTGCTCCCTCAACTGTGCTCTGTCTTAACAGATGTTTTGTGGCTGTGACTACAGTGTTTGTGAAAGTTGACCTTGATAGTTTGTGAATAAAATTGATTTGTCACTAATAGAAATATTGCAAGTCACTAATGGGCAGTAAAATGATCCAGAGTGAGAAAGAGAATCAAAGCATCCTGGTAACTATCATTAACCAGGAGTAATGTCAAAGTAGTTCATCGAATCACAGAAAATGGAAGTATAGGAATGTCAGCATCAGCCTTCCTGTGCTAAAATCCACTGTCACTGAGAGGTTGCTTTTCTGGGTATATTTTAAATATTCCCATCTGGTGCATGATCAGGGCCTGTTAAGAGATGAAGCTTGATTTTGATCCTGGATTCTTTCAGCCCATCACATTTGGATAAGGGGGAAATACTGGATTAGAACCAGACTTTGTCTCTCCTTACGGAACATCTTGTTCATTATTTTCATTCTCACCTTCTACCTTGTATAGAATATATGCAATACAAATTTGGGGGCTTAATTGTTTGTTTTTGGCATGTTAGTTCACAAAATGGTCAAACCAGCCATGTCACCTTGTCCTATTATTGATTATTCATCAGAGAATCGATTTGTGCTTGCCTGTGAGTAAACTACCTCCTACTGGAGAAACTTCTCTCTGTGTAACTCACACATCCATGAAGATATGGAATGTTACCCCAAGGACTATTGAAATAAATTTTTTTAAATGGAATATTTCTTTATCAGAGAAAATCCTTATTCCTCTTCAAAGTCAATCCTTGCCTTTACCCATAATCACAGGAGGCAACAATTTTTTGATTTCTACCACACAGATTAGTTTTGCCTATTCTTGAATTTCATTTAAATGGAATCATATTATGTGTCTATTTTTTGCTCAGCAAAATGATTTTGTGATTCATTCGTGTTGTTGCATACACACGTATTAATAGTTTGTTCCTTTTTATTGCTGAGGGTTATTCCTTGTATGAATGTAACCACAATTTTCTTATTTATTCTTAACTTGAGAACATTTCCCCCAACCCACAGGAGGCAGTTTTATTGCTGCTATGAAGAAAGCTGCTATTGACATTCATGTACAACGCTTTTTATGTACATATATTTTTCATTTCTCTTGGATAAATACCTAGAAGTAGAATTACTGGTTCATAGGTTATATATATGCTGAACGCTGAGAGAAATGTCCAAATATTCTCCCATTTTTTTTTTTCTAAAAGCTTTATAGTTTTAAGTTTTACATTTAGGTCTATGATTCATCCCAAACTAATTTTTGTAAATGTTACGAGCTATGAGTTAAGTTTCATTTTGTTTCATGCAACGATATCTAGTGGTTCCAGCATCATTTATTAAAGATAGCTTCTTAAAACAGCTAAAATAAAAAATAATGCCAATTCTAAATGCTGACGGGTATGCAGAGAAAATGGATCTCTGGTGGAAAATATATTTCT
>NW_016807906.1:1176229-1187516 GCF_001698545.2 Rhinopithecus bieti
AAAAAAAAAAAAAAAAAAAAAAAAAAATAGCTTCTTTCTCCATTGAATTGCTTTGGTATCTTGGTCAAAATTTAATTTACCGTATACATGTGGGTCTCTTTCTGGACTCCGTTGACTTACAGGCCTATTTTTACACCAACATCTTGATTACTGCAGCTATATAGTAAGCCTTAAAATTAGATTATATGAATATATATTCTAACTTTGTTCTTTCTTTCAAGATTGTTTTGTGGATTTTAGGTCCTTTACATTGCCATATAAACTTTAGAATCAGCTTGTGAATTTCTACAGTGATCCCATAAGGAATTTTTATTGCAATTGAATTCAATATATAAATCAACTTGAGGAGAATTGAGTTAATAACATTAAGACTTCCAAACCATGAACATTGTATATCTTTCCATCATTTAGGTCTTCTTTAATTTTTCCTCAATTTTGTTTTATAGTTTTTAGTGTAGAGATCTTTCTATATTTTGTGAAATTTATCTTTAATTATCTTATGCCTTAAAAGTGACCGTAAATAGATTTTAGAAACATTTCATTTTAGAAATTTTCTTGCTAGTGTATAGAAATACATTTCATTTTTGTATAATTACCTTGTATCTTATGACTTTATTAAATTCACTTATCAGATTTAATAGGTTTTTTATTTGCAAATTCTTTGGGATTTTGTAAGCAGAAGTCACGTCATCTATGAATATAGGCATTTTTACTTTTTCCGTTTAAATTTATATACCTTTTATTATTTTTTTTTATTGCTCAAGTTAGGACCCCCATTTACAATGTTAAATAGATGCAGCAAGAGAGGATATACTTGCTTTGTTTCCAATTATAATGGGTAGAGTTTAGTCTTTCACTGTAAGTTATTCTGTTCCATGTGAGGTTTGTTTTTGTTTTCTGGTTTTTGTTTGTTTGTTTGTTTGTGTTTTTTTTTGAGACGGAGTCTCGCTCTGTCACCCAGGCTGGAGTGCAGTGGCGCAATCTCGGCTCACTGCAAGCTCCGCCTCCCACGTTCACGCCATTCTCCTGCCTCAGCCTCCCGAGTAGCTGGGATAACAGGGGCCCGTCACCAAGCCCGGCTAATTTTTTGTATTTTTAGTAGAGACAGGGTTTCACCATGTTAGCTAGGATGGTCTTGATCTCCTGACCTCGTGATCTGCCCGCCTCGGCCTCCCAAAGTGCTGGGATTACAGGCGTGAGCCACTGCGTCCGGCCCCATGTGAGCTTGTATAAGGTTGAGGAAGTTTGTCCCATTCCTACTTTGCAATTTAAAATATATCTATATATTACTGGGGGTTTAGTTTGGTCAAGTGCCTTTTCTGTCTCTAGCGAGATAATCTTACTTTTTTTTTTTTTTTTTTTTTTTGAGACATGGTTTTGCTCTTGTTGTGCAATGGCAGGATCACGGCGCTCTGCAATCTGTGCCTCCTGGGTTCAAGTGATCCTCCTGCCTCAGCCTCCCAAGTAGCTGGGATTACAGACACCCGCCACCATGCCCGGCTAATTTTGTATTTTTAGTAGAGACAGCCTATCTCCATTTTGGTCAGGCTGGTCTTGAACTCCCGACCTCAGGTGATCTGCTCACCTCGGCCTCCCAACGTGCTGGGATTAGAGGCGTGAGCCACTGCAACCGGCCGTCATGTTTTTCCTCCTTAATTCTGTTAATGTGTAGATTTGCACATTGATTGATTCCCAAATGTTAAAGCAAATTTGCATTTCTTAAAAAAACTCTACTTGGTTATGATATATTATCTCCTTTGTATATTTCTGGATTTGATTTACTAATATTTTGTTAAGAATTTTTGTGTTTATATTTATGAGGGATATTGGTCTACAATTTTATTTTAAAAAACTTGTCTGGTTTTCATATCAGGCTATTGCTGGCCTCATGAAATATGCTGAGAAGTGTTCTGTTTTACTCTGTTTTCTAAAAACGTTTGTGTAGAATTTGTGAATGTTTGATAAAATTTATTGGTAAAGTCAATGGTCTGGATTTATTTGTGTGTGTTTGAAAAGGCTTACTTACAAATTAAATTTTTTGAGAAAACATAGGGTTATTTAGATTTTGTTTCTTCTCAAGTCAGGTTGGTAATTTGTGTTTTTCAGTGTGTTTGTTCATTTCATATAAGTTGTTAAATTTTTTTGTCATGAAGTTGTTTTCCCTGCTTCTTTATTTTCCTTTCAGTATCTATAAGATCTATAGTTCTGTCTCCATTTTCTTTTCTGTTATTAATAATTTGTGACTTCTCTCCCTTTTCTTTGACCAATCTAGTAAGGATTTATCAGTTTTATTAGTATTCTCTGAGAACCATCATATGATATCATTGATTTTAAAACATTTTCTATTTGCTATTTAATTATTCTTTTTTCTTTTCTTTAGCTTTTATTTTAGATTCAGAGGTACATATGATAACATTGATTTTAACACATTGTCTATTTGCTATTTAATTATTTTTTTTCTTTTCTTTAACTTTTATTTTAGATTCAGGGTAAGACATGCAGGTTTGTTACACAAGTAAACTCTTGTCATGGGGGTTTGTTGTACAGATTATTTCATCACCCATGTACTAAGTCTAGTACCCAATAGTTGTTTCTTTCTGTTCTTCTCCCTCCTCTCACCTTCCACCCTCAAGTAGGCCCCAGTGACTATTGCTCCTGTCTTTGTGTTCATGTGTTCTCATCATTTAGCTCCCACTTAAAAGTGAAGACATGTGGTATTCGGGTTCTTTTTTTTTTTTTTTTTCCATGCGTTAGTTTGCTAAGGATGATAGCCTCCATCTCCATCCATACTCCTGCAAAGGACATAAATTTATTCTTTTTTTATGACTGTGTAGTATTCCACAGTTTATATGTACCATATTTTCTTTATCTAGTCTACCATTGATTGGCATCTAGATTGATTCCATGTCTTTGCTATTGTGAATAGTGATGCAATGAACCTATGCATGCGTCTTTATGGAAGAATGATTAATATTTCTTTGGGTACATACCCAGTTATAGGATTGCTGGATTGAATGGTAGTTCTGTTTTTAGCTCTTTGAGGAACTGCCACGCTGCTTTCCACAATGGTTGAACTAATTTACACTCCTACCAACAGTGTATAAGCATCCCTTTTTTTCCCACAGCCTTTCCACCACCTGCTTTTTTTAAATTTATTTTTATTTTTTAATAACAGTCATTCTGACTGGTGTGAGATGACATTTCATTGTGGTTTTGATTTACATTTCTCTAATTATCAGTGATTGAGCTTTTTTTCATATGCTTGTTGGCCATATATATGTTTTCTTTTGAAAAGTGCCCATTCGTGTCCTTTGCCCACTTTTTAGTGAGGCTGCTTTTTTCTTGTAAATTCATTTAATTTCCTTATAGATGCCGGATATTAGACTTTTGTCAGATGCATAGTCTGCAAATATTTTCTCCCATTCTGTGGGTTGTCTGTTTACTCTGTATATAGCTTCTTTTGCTGTGTAGAAGCTCTTAATTTGTATTAGATCCCATTTATCAATTATTGTTTTTGTTGCGATTGCTTTTGGTGTTTTTGTCATGAAATCTTTCCTATTCCTGTGTCCAGAATGGTTCTGCCTGGGTAGTCTTCCAGGGATTTCACAGTTTTTACTATTGTCTTTAATCTATCTTTAGTTGATGTTTGGATATGGTATAAGGAAGGGATCTAGTTTCCATTTTCTGCATGTGGCTAGCCAGTTTTCCCAGCACCACTTATGAAATAGGAAGTCCTTTACCCATAGCTTGTTTTTGTCAGCTTTGTGGAAGACCAGATTGTCGTAGGAGTGCAGCCTTATTTCTGGGCTCTTTATTCTGTTCCATTGGTCTATGTTTCTGTTTTTGTATCAGTACCACACTGATTTGGTTACTGTACCCTGTAATATAGTTTGAAGTCAGGTAATGTGATGCCTCCAGGTTTATTCCTTTTGTTTAGGATTGCCTTAGTTATTAGAGATCCTTTTTGGTTTCATATGAATTTGAAAATAGCTTTTCCTAGATCTGTGAAGAACGTCACTGGGGCCGGGTGCAGTGGCTCATGCTTCTAATCACAGCACTTTGGGAGGCCAAGTGGGCAGATCACCCAAGGTCAGGCATTTGGACCAAACTGGCCAACATGGTGAAACCCCATCTCTACTAAAAATAAAAAATTAGCCAGACATGGTGGCAGGTACCTGTAATCCCAGTTACTCGGGAGGCTGAGGCAGGAGAATCTCTTGAATCGGGGAGGCAGAGGTAGCCGTGAACTGAGATCGAGCCATTGCCCTCCAGCCTGGGTGACAGAACAAGACTCCACCTCAAAAAAAAAAAAAAAAAAAAAAAAAAAAATTAAATAAAATAAATTAAAAAAATTAAAAAACCAAAAAAACCAAAAAACAAAGGATGTCATCAGTAGTTTGATAGGAATAGCAATGAATCTGTAAATTGCTTTGGGAAGTATGGCCATTTAAACAATTTTAACAATATTGATTCTTTCTGTCCATGAGCGTGGAATGCTTTTCCATTTGTTTGTATCATCTCTGATTTCTTTGAGCAGAGTTTTATAATTCTCATTGTAGAGCTCTTTCACCTCCCTGATTAACTGTATTCCTAGGCACTTTATTCTTTTCGTGGCAATTGTGAATGGGACTGCATTCTTGGTTTGGCTCTTGGGCTTGCCTGTTTTTGGTGTGTAGAAATGCTAGTGATTTGGGTACGTTGATTTTCTATCCTGAAACTTTGCTGAGGTTGTTCATTAGCTCAAGGAACTTTTCAATGGAGACTGTGGGTTTTCTAGACATAAAATCATGTCATCTGCAAACAGAAATAGTTTGACATCCTCTCTTCCTATTTGGGTGCCTTTATTTCTTTCTCTTCCCTGATTGCTCTGGCCAGGACTTCTAATACTATGTTGAATAGGAGAGGTGAGAGAGGGCATCCTTGTCTTGTGCCAGTTTTCAATGGAAATTATTCTGTCTTTTGCCCATTTAGTATAATGTTGGCTCTGTAATAGATGACTCTTATTATTTTAAGGCATGTTCCTTCAATATCTACTTTATTGAGAGTTTTTAACAGGAAAAGATGTTGAATTTTATCAAAAGCATTTCTGCATCTATTGAGATAATTATATGATTTTTGTCTGTAGTTCTGTTTATGTGATGAATTACATTTATTGATTTGCTCATGTTGAACCAACCTTGCATCTAAGGGACAAGGCCTACTTGATCATGGTGGATTAGCTTGTTGAGGTGCTGCTGGATTTGGTTTGCAAATATTTTGGTGAAGATTTATGCATAAATGTTCATCAGTGATATTGGACCAAAGTTTTCTTTTTTTGTTGTGTTTCTGCCAGGTTTTGATAGCAGAATGATGCTGGCCTCATAGAATAAGTTGAGGAGGAGTCCTTCCACCTCAACTTTTGGGAATAGTTTCAGCAGGAATGGTACCACCTCTTCTTTGTATGTCTGGAAGAATTCAACTGTGAATCTATCTGGTCCTGGACTTTTTTTTTTTTTTGATTGGGAGGCTACTTATTACTGATTCAATTTCAGGGTTCATTACTGGTATGTTCAGGGAATCAATTTCTGCCTGATTCAGTCTTGGAAGGGTGTATGTGTCCAGGAATTTATCCATCTCTTCTAGGTTTTCTAGTTTGTGTGCATAGAGCTGTTCATAGAAGTCTCTCATGGTTATTTGTATTTCTGTGGGGTCACTGAGAATATCCCCTTAGTCATTTCTGCTTGCAGTTATTTGGATCTTCTCTCTTTTCTTCTTTATTAATGTAGCTAGTGGCCTATCTATCTTATTAATGTTTTCAAAAAACAAACTTCTAAATTTGTTGATCTTTTCAGTGGTTTTTTCATGTCTCAATCTCCTTCACTTCTGATTTTGATTATTTCTTGTCTTCTGCATGCTTTGGGTTGGATTGCTCTTGCTTCTTTAATTTTTCTAGTTGTGATGTTAAGGTTGTTAATCTAAGATCTTTTTTTTTTTTTTTTTTTTAGATGGAGTCTCCGTCTGTCGCCCAGGCTGGAGTGCAGTGGCCGGATCTCAGCTCACTGCAAGCTCCGCCTCCTGGGTTTACGCCATTCTCCTGCCTCAGGCTCCGGAGTAGCTGGGACTACAGGCGCCCACCACCATGCCTGGCTAGTTTTTTGTATTTTTTAGTAGAGACGGGTTTTCACCGTGTTAGCCAGGATGGTCTCGATCTCCTGACCTCGAGATCCACCCATCTCGGCCTCCCAAAGTGCTGGGATTACAGGCTTGAGCCACCGCGACTGGCAATTTGAGATCTTTCTAACTTTTTGATGTGGGCATTTAGTGCTACAAATTTCCCTCCTTAACACTGCCTTACCTGTGACCCAGAGATTCTGGTATGCTGTATCTTTGTTCTTATTAGTTGCAAAAAACTTCTTGGTTTCTGCCTTAATTTCATTCTTTAACCAAAAGTCGTTCAGAAGGAGGTTCTTTAATTTTCATGTAATTGCATGGTTTTGAGCAACTTTTTTAGTCTTAATTTCTATTTTTATTGTGCTGTGGTGTAAGAGTGTGTTTTATATGATTCCAGTTATTTTGCATTTGCTAAGGATTGTTTTATATCTGATTATGTGGTTGATTTTAGAGTACATGCCATGTGGCAATGAGAAGAATGTGTATATTCTTTTGTATTTGAGTGGAGAGCTCTGTGGAAGCCTATCAGATCCATTTGTTTCAATGTTAAGTTCAGGTGCTGAATATCTTTGTTAGTTTTCCACCTCAATTGTCTAATACTGTCAATGGAGTGTTGAAGTCTCCCACTATCACTGTGTGGGAGTCTAAGTCTTTTTGTAAGTATCTAAGAACTTGTTTCATGAATCTGGATGCTTCTGTGTTGGGTGCATGTATATTTAGGATAGTTAGCTCTTCTTGTTGCATTGAACCCTTTATCATTATGTAATGCCCTTCTTTGTCTTTCTTGATCTTTGCTGTTTTAAAGTTTGTTTTGTCCAAAATTAGGTGGCAACCTCTGCTTTTGTTTCTGATTTCCATTTGCTTGGTACCTCCATTCCTTTATTCTGAACCTATCAGTGTCATTGTACGTGAGATTTGTCTCTTAAAGACAGCATACCATTGGGTCTTGCTTGTTTATTCAGCTTGCCACTCTGTACCTTTCATTTATTTATGTTTTGAGATGAAGTCTTGGTCTGTCACCCAGGCTGGAGTGCAGTGGTGCGATCTCAGCTCACTGCAACCTCCGCTTCCCAGGATTTAGTGATACTCCTGACTCAGCCTCCCGAGTAGCTAGGATTACAGGCGTATATCACCACATCCAGCTAATTTTTGTATTTTTAGTAGAGATGGGGTTTCATCATGTTGGCCAGGCTGGTCTCAAACTCCTGACCTCAAGTGACTCACCCATCTCAGCCTCCCAAAGTGCTGAGATTACAGGTGTGTGTAATACTTAAGTGTGTTTGCATCGGCTTGTAAGTCTTTCTACATTTAGTGCCCCTTTTGAGATCTCTTGTATGGCAGGTGTGGTTGTAATGAACTCTCTCAGCATTTGCTTATCTGAAAAAGATCTCATTTCTACTTCTCTGAAGAAGTTTAGTGTGGCTAGATATGAAATTATTGGTTGAAGATTTTTTCTTTAAGATTGTTGAATATAGGCCCCCAGTTTCTTCTGGCTTGTAGGGTTTCTGCTGAGAGGTCCCACATTAGCCTGATGGGGCTTCCTTTGTTGCAAACCTGACCTTTCTCTCTAGCTGGCTTTAAAATTCTTTATTTCATTTCAGCTTTGGAAAAATCTGAGTATTATGTGTCTTGAGGGTGGCCTTCTTGTGTAGAGTCTTGCAGGGGTTTCCTGAATTTGACTGTTGGCCTCTCTGGTGATGTTGGAGAAGTTTTCATGGATAATATCCTGAAATATGTTTTCCAAGTTGTTTACTTTCTTCCTGTCCCTTTCAGGGATGGCAGTGATTCATAGATTTGGCCTCTTCATATAATTTCATATTTCTTGGAAGTTTTGTTCATTCCTTTTAAGTCTTCTTCTCTGTTTTTCCGACTGTCTTATTTTAGAAAGCCAGTCTTCAAGTTCTGAGAAGTTTTCCTAAGTTTGGTCTACTCTCCTGTTAATACTTGTAGTTGCATTGTAAAATTCTTGTAGTTTGTTTTTCATCTCTATTAGATCAATTAGGTTCTTTTGTATACTGGCTATTTTGTCTGTTAGCTCCCATATAAATTTATTGTGATTCTTAGTTTCCTTAGACTGAGTTTTCCCATTCTCCTAAATCTTGATAATCTTTGCCCCTATCCATATTTTAAATTGTATTTCTATCATTTCAGCCAACTCAGCCTGGTTAAGAAATCTTGTTGTAGAACTAGTGCACTCATTTAGATACATAAGACACTGTGGCCATTTGAGTTGCTGGAGTTCTTGTGTTGATTCTTTCTCATCTCTGTGTGTAGATGTTCCTTTAACTGTTGGACTGCCTCTGATTGAAGTGGTCAGTAGGGGGCAGGGTGGTTGTGCTGGAGTCGCAGGTTGGAGAAGTGAGGACTGGGACTGTTGCTCTGAGGTGGGCATCTCCCCTGGCTCTGTGTCACTTCCGGTTGGGCAATTGTTCTGCCTTGCTTTACACCTTTCTCCATGGGTCATGTTGTTTTCTTGATGAAGCCCAAATGCAATGCATGTACCTGAGTGTTTAATTTAAAGGTGCTGTATTTACTTGCCCCTTCTATTTCTCGCTGTGAAAGTGGCACACACTAGCTGCTTCTAGTCAGCCATCTTGGCCACCACCTCCTAATTTACTTTCTTATCTTTATTGTTTCCTTCTTCTACTTTCTTTAGATGTAGTCTTTTTTACAACTTACTAAGGTTGAAGTTTAGATAATTTAAGACTATTTAAAATTTTGTTTTAATTTTGTGGGTACATAGTAGGTGTATATAATTTTTTGGTACATGAGATGTTTTGTACAGGCAAGCAATGCATAATAATCACATCATGTAAAATGAGGTATCCATTTCCTCAAGCATTTTTCCTTTTTTTGTTACAAAAATTTCATTCATACTTTTAGTTATTTTACAATGTAAGATTAAATTATTATAGACTATAGTCACCCTGTTGTGCTGTTAAATACTAGGTCTTTTTCATTCTTTCTATTTTTTTGGTATCCATTAGCCATCCTCACTTTCTCCCCACTCTGCTACTATCCTTTCCACCTTCTGGTAACCACTCTTCTACTCTCTGTGTTCCCGAGTTCAATTGTTTTGATTTTTAGGACCCACAAATAAGAGAAAACGTGCAATGTTTGTCTTCGTGTGCCTGGCTTATTTCACTTAACATAATGACCTCCAATTCCTTCCATGTTGTTGCAAATGACAGAATCTTATCCTTTTTTATGACTGATTAGGACTCCATTGCATATAAGTACCACATTTTCTTTAACCGTTTGCGTGCTGTGTGCACTTAGATTGTTTCCAAATCTTAGGTATTGTAAATAGTGCTGCAACAAACGGAAGTGCGGATATCTCTTTGATATACTGATTTCCTTTCTTTTAGATATATACCCAGCAGTGGGATTCCTGGATCAGTAGCTCAGATTTTAGTTTTCTGAGGAACCTCCAAAACGTGCTTAACAAGGGTTGTACTAATTTATATTCCCACCAGTGTACAAGAGTTCTCTTTTCTCCACATCCTCACCAGCATTTGTTGTTTCCTATCTTTTGGATATAAGCTGTTTTAACTCAGATAAGATGATATCTCACTGTAGCTTGGTTTAAATTTCCCTGATGGTCAATGATATGAGCACCTTTCCATATGTCTGTCATTTGTCTTCTTTTGAGAAATGTCTATTCACATTTTTTGCTCATCTTTTGATTGGATTATTCAATTTTTCTTATGGAGTTGTTTGAGCTCCTTATATATTCTGGTTATTATTCCATTGTCATATGGGTAGTTTGCAAATATTTTCTCCCATTCTGTGAGTTGTCTCTTCACTTTGTTAATTATATCTTTTGCTGTGTGGAAGGTTTTTAACTTGATGTAATCCCACTTGGCTATTTTTGCTTTGGTTGCTTTTTGCCTAGACCAACATCCTGGAGAGCTTCCCAAAGGTTTTCTTGTAGTAGTTTAATGGTTTGAGGTCTCAGATTTAAGTCTTTAATCCATTTTGATTTGATTTTTATATATGGCAAGATATAGGGGTCTAGTTTCATTTTTCTGCATATGGATATTCAGTTTTCTCAACATCACTTATTGAAGAGTATTTTTCCCAGTGTATATTTATGGCACCTTTGTAAAAAAAGTTTTGGATTTTTTGTAGTTCAATCTTGGTAGGTTTCATATGTCCAGGACTTTGTCCATTTCTTCTAAATCTTTCAACTTATTTGCATACAGTTGCTCCTAGTAGCAACTAATGATCTACTGAATTTCTGCAGTGTCAGTTGTAATGTGTCTTTTTCTTCTTTGATATTCTCTCTTTTTCTCTTAGTCTGGCTAAAGGTTTTCGATTTTATTTAACTTTCCAAAAAACCAACTTTTGTTTCATTGACGTTTTCTGTTTCTTTCTTCATTTCAATTTCATTTATTTTTGCTCTGATCTATATCATTTCTTCTACTAATTTTGGGGTTGGTTTGCTTTTACTTTTCTAGTTCTTAAAGATGCATTGTTTGGTTTTTTATTTGAAATTTTTATTCTCTTCTGATGTAGACGCTTATAGCTATAAACTTTCTTACTAGTACCGCTTTTGCTGTATCCCATATGTTTTGATATTTCGTGTCATCATTATCATTTGTTTTCAGAAAAATTTTAATTTTCTTAATTTCTTTGTTAATTCACTGGTCATTCAGGAGCATATTGTTTAATTTCCGTATATTTGTATAGTTTCCAAAATTAGTCTTATTATTGATTTCTAGTTTTACTACATTATCATCAGGGCAGATGCTTGATTTAATTTCAATTATTTTTTAATGTTTTAAGACTTGTTTTGTGACCTGACATATGGTCTATCCTTGAGAATAATACATATGCTGAGAAAACAAATGTGTATTGTGCAGTCTTTGGATGAAATGTTCTGTAAATATCTATTAGTTCCCTTTGGTCTATAGTGCAGATTAAGTCCAATATTATTTGGTTTTCTGTCTGGAAGATCTATCCAATTTTGAAAGTGTGGTGTTGAAGTCTTCAGCTATTATTGTACTGGGGTTTATCTCTCACTTTAGCTCTAATAATATTTGCTTTATATGTCTGGATGCCCCAGTGTTGGGTGAATGTATATGTAAAATTGTTAAATATACAATTTTATATATGTATAAATATAAATAATATA